>NC_091742.1:29591119-29818619 GCF_043380555.1 Nothobranchius furzeri
CGAATGACTCAATGACTGCGTTACAAAGTGCTTTCAGGGGTTGTGCTATAGCTAGCACAACACTGCACACAACCCTAACTCATCTCAATGAGGCATCCTTCAGATGAACAGCTGAAGACAGGAGGTGATGACTGAAGCATGCAGAAACCGGTTCGGACTGGAACGATCTAAGACTAAAGAGAAACGTGCCTGATTCAGATTGATGAATCACGACGGTGAGGTAAGACAGGTAAAGGGTCTGAAGTAGCTGGTACCTCGCCACCCCTTCATAGACTATAGATAGCTTCAGATAACAGGAAACATGTCAGAGGCGAAGAAACGGACATGATTCACCAGTCAGAGGAGTTAAAACATCATGTAGAGCAGAAACAAACAAACCTGCAAACTTGTCCTTCTGGGATTCATCCATAGACCAGAAACAGTAGTCATAGGCAAAGACCTGGGAGGCAAAAACAACACAGTCAGAATCACCCAAAAGCCACTTTGGTAGAGTGATAGGGAGCATTTATTTACCTTCGGCTGGTTCCTGAAATACAAACGAGAGAAAATAAAGTTAATATTTATGCTTTAATGACAGGTTTTAAATAAAAACAGTGAATTTACACATAAGAGAAAACCAAGTCTAGCAATGTTTCACTCAAGCAAATACACGTTGTTGTTTATTAGATTTAACTAACGCTCAGATCCGTCAAAATACTCAAGGCCTTTGTAAAACTTCTTTATTAGCACAGTACACATACAATTAATTAAGTTATTTTATTAATAAATGACCACTAAATGACAGAATCAACTCCTGGGAGGGTATAAAGTCAAAAGTGGTGTTAATCCTCTTACAGTGCTTTTCTATCCAGTTGGGAATGTGACTGTAGGCAGAACAGGGAAACTCCTGGAATCTCTACTTTCCAACAGATCAGTTCAAGCCGCGGTCACCCCGAACATCAGGGTGGCGGCACCTGCAGCAGTCACCACATTCCAGCAGGTTAATGACTAATTTAATTACGGAACGTGCTCCACGCTCCAGAGGCTACTCCCGCTCTGTCGTTTCTGCTACGGCGATGACCGCAAGAAGGCAGTTCTTTAGGACACCGTTAGTTTTAGTTTTAGTTTGCTTTTTCACTCCACCGCCAGTTCAGTCGCACCAAACACGCCGCACGATTAGCGGACTGAGCTCGTGCTGGTTGCACCCTGCTGCCTTCAGTTCTGACTCAGTTCGTCACGCCATGGATCCAACAAAGTGTTCACCTGGGTTCAATAGGAACTCTTATTTTTTCACTACTAAACACTGTTCTTAAACTTTGTTGGAGCTCACAATGGCCTCTCATCCAACAAGGATGTTCGCAGTAGCTCAGACTACAGTTTATTTTGCAGCTAGCATCACTGCTAGCAGCATTTGTCCACCTTATTCCTGGCTAGGCTTATGGTGATGGAGAAATGATGAGAGCAACATCAGGTGAGCTATCATAAGTAGCACATACCCATTGGTTTGCATGGTGAGGTTTTGTTGCTATTAGCAGTTTTATTTAGCCCTGAAGAATGTACCTGTGTGGCTCTGAGTTGGCTCTACGTCTGCTTTCAGGTAAATAAGACTGAGTCCCACCTCTTTCAACAAAATACAACCAACTTTTTACTGTTTATCGCCTCACTGTCAGACAGGTACGGAAATTAGCTAAAATGCTACTGTATGTTAGCTTTGGCCAGATTTGAGATCACCCATCCCCCATCTGGTGCAGTAGGCAGAAGAAGCTGTGACAGCTGGTGTTCACACGTCTAATAAAACCATAAACCGGATTAGCAGGAAGGCATAGCATCATCTCAATGTAAGTAAAGGTGAACCGGAAGTTGCTTGCATTTTAATGCTATTTTAAAGCATTTAAATAAAGAAAAAAGGAAATAATTTTCAGGAAAGCCTTAAAATAAGAAGAAAACACATCTAAATTGTCCTTTGAGTTTCACTTTCACTTGTTTGGGAAGTACACAGATTAACAACGTGTTTATATTATGAACACATTTAAAAGTAGCAGCGTTGCTGTATTGAGCAGGGATGTACGAAAATATCGATATGGCAATATATTGTGATATTCATTCCTGCGATATTATTTTGATGTTCAAAAACCATATATCAAATTTTTGGAAGAATTTAAATACAAACATTTGTGTTTTTTCTTTTCTTTTGGGGCAATTCAAAGGCCAACCACTAGTTGGCAGAAGTGTGCAATGGGTTTTGTTTCCACCACTGAAATGTAAATCCCTCCATCATGGCTCAGATACCTCATGCTTAATAATAATAATAATAATAATAATAATAATAATAATATTATTATTAAGATACCTCATGTTTAATAATAATAATATTACTATTATTCACATACCTCATGTTTATTATTATTATTATTATTATTATTATTATTATTCAGATACCTCATGTTTAATATTATTATTATTATTATTATTGTTCAGATACCTCATGTTTAACAATAATAATAATAATAATAATAATAATAATAATAATAATAATAATATTAAGATACCTCATGTTTAATAATAATAATATTACTATTATTCAGATACCTCATGTTTATTATTATTATTATTATTATTATTATTATTCAGATACCTCATGTTTAATATTATTATTATTATTATTATTATTCAGATACTGCATGTTTAATATTATTATTATTATTATTATTCAGATACCTCATGTTTAAATTATTATTATTATTATTATTATTGTTCAGATACCTCATGTTTAATATTATTATTATTATTATTATTATTATTATTGTTCAGATACCTCATGTTTAACAATAATAATAATAATTATTATTATTATTATTATTATTGTTCAGATACCTCATGTTAAACATGTTGTGAATCAGTTTAGACTGTATTGAATTTTCCAACAATAAATTCAGTCCAAAAATAAATCACTAAAATAGTCTGGCTGGATGTAACGCACTATATCGTGATATATTTCATCGTCTCCCTGTATTGTATGGCCACATTCTAACAGAGTAAATCTGTGCAGATTTAAAAAGAAAAACTACCTGCTGCACTTCCCTGGCTCCTCCACTCATCACACACTCACATACTAGCAACAGAACACCACTGGTGTGAGAGGTTCTCCTCTCAATGATATCAGAGGAGGAGAAACAGCCGGCTGCTACCACTTCAGCTTCAGGACAAACTAGCAGAGTCCCAGAAGAAAAACCTTCTGAAGTCAAAGACAACAAAAGATGTTTGGACCTAGAAAACGGTGACTGGTGTTCAGCACCATCTTGTTCCCTCTGGTTTCCGGTTCTGGCAGAAGCGTCTCAGTGGAGATACCCGAGGGGAGGGGTGAGTGTTGTGTGGATTCACTACAGCAGCTTTAAGGTGTGTGTCTGAGCTTATGATGTCATTAAGCAGCTGTTGGCTGTTGCAACATTACACATATACACCTGACACCTGTACTCAACAACAGGGTAAATGTGGGCGTACGTTCTGGGACTGCTCTGAGGGCTCGCCATGAAAACACCAAGTGTTTGTAAATAAACAAACGAAACCATAAATAATTGTGTAAGTTCTCCAGGCGAGGCTGATGTTAAATGTAGTTATAATCACGTTGTCAGGCTGGGGGGGGGGGGGGGGGGCTGTGTGAGAGCCGGTGCTTTTATGAAGGACCAGCCTTAAGTCCTGTCCTGTCCTGGGCTGCTGAGGACATTCCTGAGATAGCTGGCAGAGCTCTGCATCACCGAGGAATCTCTAGTGGGAGTGTGTGTGTGTGTGTGTGTGTGTGTGTGTGTGTGTGTGTGTGTGTGTGTGTGTGTGTGTGTGTGTGTGTGTGTGCATTAATTTTCTTCTGTGCAACGATGGTATATCTTTCCTGTGTGTAAATCCCCACATCGTTGTCGTATACATGTGTGGTTTGTTTGTATATGCTGCTCCTGCAGCCTTGTTGCAGTAGCAGTGTGTGTGTGTGTGTGTGTGTGTGTGTGTGTAGGGGGGGACCAGTCTGACTAGCACAGGTGAGCAGGACCGTAGAACTCCCAACCAGAGTGAAAATGTTCCTTTTAAAGTTTCATTTCTGCTTTTAAATCCTGCCGAGCTCTCAGTTAGAAAACTTAAACGGATCTCACCCCGTCAGTACCCATGCCCCCCCCCCTCCACACACACACACACACACAAAGCCAACCCAGCACACGTCTCCCTGAGCTCAACAGAAACTCCAGAGCACGTTGGAAGAGAGTCTCACCGTTTGAATAGAAACGGGTTAAAGATTAGCTTCTGTTCTACGTTTGAGTCCTTGTGGAACCATCGGGCGCCGGAGCCTGTAAAACTTGTTTTCCTCCACCCCCAAAGGGGAAACACACCGCTGCTGGAGCGTGTCGGGGCAGAGTAACACACACATTACCAAAAACAAAAGGTCATTAAGAGAAAGTCAGAGCAGAGGTAAGAGACGGTGCCCAAGTGTGTGTTAGGGAACGCCATGAGGGACATCTGAGCATGGACCCAAACCTCCAGGGAGGATCTACATGAAGCTCGAACAGGAAACATTAAGAGTTGTACAGAAACATCACAGGTACACAATCAGTGCACGATTGTTCCTGAATCCCAAATTTAAATCCCTGCCCCCCCTTCCCTTAATTATGTCGGAGTACCTGAGCAGGACTGAGCAGGAACAGACACACCTTCAGTAAAGAAAGCTTGTAATGAAGGGGGCGGAGTCAGTGTGAACACACACCTCACATTTCCAGAACCAGAGCAGACAGAGCTCCAGGATTCCTTCAAAGGGGACCTGCTGCTGGTTTTACCGTAGGAAGCTGCTCTCAATGGCCCAGGAGCCCTGATCAATGACCAGAAACAACCCCGTAATAAAGCCCTACGATGGAACTGGTTTGCCCCGCCCACTCAGCCAGCACATTGATATTAATGAGCTGCATGCTGATTGGCACAGCAGAACTCCTCCAGACTCGTGTTACTTGTAGATATAAAACATCAACAGAGCAGAGTCAGTGGTAGAGTGGTGTTCCTGTTAGCCAATCAGAGGAGAGATGTCCACATATCAGGAAATAAGAATCTAAATCACATGGTCTGAAGCTCAGCTGTGACATGGCTCACTTCTAGTTCCTGAAATGTGTGCAGTGATGTACAGGTCTTTAAAAAACAATGAGCATATTGTGATCAAGTTCATTATTGTGTGTAATGTACTGATAAACATTAGACTTTCATATATATTAGATTCATTACACACAACTGAAGTAGTTCAAGCCTTTTATTGTTTCTAATACTGATGATTGTGGCGTACAGCTCATGAAAACCCAAAACTCCTATCTCAAATAATTAGCATATTTCATCCGACCAATAACAGAAAAGTGGTTTTAATACAAAAAAAGTCAACCTTCTAATAATTATGTTCAGTTTTGCACTCAGTACTTGGTCGGGAATCCTTTAGCAGAAATGACTGCTTCAGTGCGGCGTGGCATGGAGGCGATCAGCCTGTGGCACTGCTGAGGTGTTCTGGAGGCCCAGGATGCTTCGATAGCGGCCTTAAGCTCATCCAGAGTGTTGGGTCTGGCGTCTCTCAACTTTCTCTTCACAACATCCCACAGGTTCTCTTCGGGGTTCAGGTCATACCATGGTCAGTAAACCATTTACCAGTGGTGTTGGCACTGTGAGCAGGTGCCAGGTCGTGCTGAAAAATGAAATCTTCATCTCCATAAAGCTTTTCAACAGATGGAAGCATGAAGTGCTCCAACATCTCCTGATAGCTAGCTGCATGGACCCTGCCCTTGATAAAACACAGTGGACCAACACCAGCAGCTGGCCTGGCGCCCCAGACCATCACTGACTGTGGGTACTTGACACTGGACTTCAGGCATGTTGGCATTTCCCTCTGCCCAGTCTTCCTCCAGACTCTGGCACCTTGATTTCTGAATGATGTGCAAAATTTGCTTTCATCTGAAAAAAGTACTTTGGACCACTGAGCACCAGTCCAGTGCTGCTTCTCTGTAGCCCAGGTCAGGTGCTTCTGCCGCTGTTTCTGGTTCACAAGTGGCTTGACCTGGGGAATGCGGCACCTGTAGCCCATTTCCTGCACACGCCTGTACACGGTGGCTCTGGATGTTCCTACTCCAGACTCAGTCCACTGCTTCTGCAGGTCCCCCAAGGTCTGGAATCGGTCCTTCTCCACAATCTTCCTCAGGCTCCGGTCACCTCTTCTGGTTGTGCAGCGGTTTCTGCCACACTTGTTCCTTCCCACAGACTTCCCACTGAGGTGCCTTGATACAGCACTCTGGGAACAGCCGATTCGTTCAGAAATGTCTTTCTGTGTCTGACCCTCTTGCTTGAGGGTGTCAATGATGGCCTTCTGGACAGCAGTCAGGTCGGCAGTCTTACCCATGATTGCGGTTTTGAGTAATGAACCAGGCTGGGAGTTTTTAAAAGCCTCAGGAATCTTTTGCAGGTGTTTAGAGTTAATTAGCTGATTCAGATGATTAGGTTAATAGCTCGTTTAGAGAACCTTTTCATGATATGCTAATTATTTGAGATAGGAGTTTTGGGTTTTCATGAGCTGTACGCCAAAATCATCAATATTAGAAACAATAAAAGGCTTGAACTACTTCAGTTGTGTGTAATGAATCTAATATATATGACAGTCTAATGATTATCAGTACATTACACACAATAATGAACTTGATCACAATATGCTCATTTTTTAGAAGGACCTGTATTTCTCCCCAGAGTACGACTTACAAGGCATTGATTCCTACTAGAGAACAGTGTAAATTTCGTTAACTAAATATTGTAGGTTTTTTTTTCATGACAAATTACTTTTTGCGAACTATATCAAAGAAAAAATGAAAACATACACTCCAAAAAAAGACTAAATTATGACTAATATTTATCAGCTATTTTACTGATGAATAAAAGACAAGAAAAATGGGCAGAAATGAAAATCCAGTCAGACAATGGAAAAGATGGGAGACTGGAAAAAATAACCAATCAGCTATTTTTTCAGTGAAGCACACGTTTTAGTGAGCTTTGGATGTGGCGTAAGAACCTTTTGGCGACTGGTGAGATAATGAAATGGTGAATTTAAATCACATTTACAGACTTTGAGAACCCCACACACTGACACACAACTCCCACTCACCTGTCTCTGAACTATAGATATATTAACTCAGACCTGCATTGTTAGACGTCATTATGTTACATTATAAATGTGAGATAAGTGAAAAAATTTAAAATAATATTCCTATTTCGTAGATCTGAAGCTTTATAGTTTAAATTCAGAACCAGTTTCTGTGCAAAAATATCAGCAACAATCAATGAAAGAATAATGGAGGCACATTGTGATAAATGGCATACACAACCAGAGTGTTTTGCCCTTGATCTGCCACACGGGGCTGATTTAACAATGACTACCCTGAGTCGTCTGTGAGCTTAACACCCAAGGGGGGGGGGGCTTAATCTAAAAAGACAAATACAGGCAGAAGGCAGTGTGTGACTAAATAAATGCAGATTTTATTTTATGGGCCCAAAGACAGCAACAGGTTTGGCTCCTGATTAAAGCAGAGCTGAGGTTGTATCCAGCAGCTTACCGAGGGTCTCCTTTGCTCACGTTTGTGACGGCTGGCTGTAGAACCGTCTGGTTGCCTCCCATCTGCACCACACATTTGGTCTTCAGGTCTTTCTCTGAATGAACACAAAGGGCACGCGGTTTTTCTGACTAGTTACAAACCAACAGCAGCACCAAGCGACCTTCTGACCCTCACAACAGAAACCCGACCACCCTGGCAGAGGAGCCAGATCCCCACCCGGCGGCAACTGGAGGGTTGCAGGTTTGTGCCCCACTCAGGCTGTTCCTGTCGTCCTTGGGCAAGGCACCCCCCCCCCACACACACACACACACACCCAGTCCCCCATCTCAGCCAGGTCGGTTTTAAACAAAAACATGTTCTCAAACAATTTGACCTGCTTACATAAATAAACGAATTTACCATAAATCTTTATTTAAGAACTTGTTTTTCCAGTTCATTTTTAGTTTTACATGTTCAGAAATTCAAACGTTACAAAACATCATTTCAAAATAAAAGCTGACAACAGAAACTGTAAAGGATAAATTCTGAAAAGCAGGTTGAATTTATTTGCTAAAGCCCTAAAACCAACGAGTAAACGTGTGATTGCCAACAGTAAGGGTTGGGTCCACTAATCAGAACACAAACGGTTCTGATGATTCATCCAGGACCTGTCTGTCTGTGCAAACATCACACAGAGCTGAGCAGGAGGAACACACCTCCTCTTCCTCACTCCTCCTGGCATCCGGAGGCTTTATTGGGCGGAGCAGTGACATCACATATTTAGCTGCTCATGTTCACACCGTTTGACTCTGGGACAGAGCAGTGCTGGCTGGAGGGTAAAGCGTGAACTGCTCCTAATTACAAGTGCATCAGTGATAAAGCCAACCCCAGTGCATCGTGGGAAAGTGGCGGAGAACATAATGGCTGAAAAGCACCTCCATCAAGAATCATTTCCCTTTTGCTCAGCAGGAAAGTTAAAGGCACACGTTTTTTAACTAAACACACTAAATTAATACGTGGTCTTTATTGCAGCTGCAGGAACATTTCAGCTGGCTGAAACATCAACACTGTGACACTTAAATAAAAAAAGTAACAAATAAAGTGTACAGAAATGTTAATGTTGCCGACTGTGGGTTTCCATGGTAACCACACACCTGCCTCTCAGTTTCTGACATCAAACTTTGTGGCATAAACACCAAAAAGCCTCAAAAGAAAGACCCATAAATGATGGCTCTACTGTGGTGTCGACCTGAGCCAGAGATCCTCCGGTGTCACCCAGAACCCACCTCAGTAGAGAGAATTCCTCACGATTCGGTTCTACATGCGGTCTACTCATCCTAACACACCATTCCTGTTCGAACGTGATGTGTGTGTTATAAAGTTACGGGTAGCGGAAGCAGACAAACTTAATGACGTTCTTGGGCAGATGCTCAGTAATTCCAACGAGAAGGAAGGACCCTCACCTCTCCGGTTCATGGGTCGCACGCGCACAGCCACCTTCACGTTAGAGTCGCTCAGGCTGCTGTCATCCATGGCGTCACGTGACCTGCAGCAAAGCACCAGTAAAACCAGTTCAACTCCATTTAAACAGGAAAACACGCTTTATAATTACACTAGACTGAAACTTCTCCTTTCATTACACATATAATACATTATCTGTGTGGAAAAGTCCGTCTAAAGGTCTCACACGTGGCATCAGGAGTAAAAAGCCTCTGTAAACAGCAGTGAACTAACCGGAGTGCGCTGTTGTCCGACTCCTTCAGTAGTTTGACGAGCCGCAGCTAGCACGCTAACGGCAACAAACACACACACACACTGGGTCACTAGCGTTCACTATGACCTCTGACAGCTTCACATGACGCCCCAAACCCGCTCACACCGGGTCACCTCAGGTCCACCATCCAGTCTGAAGACACCGACAGACTAGAGTCGAGTCCCCGAGCTCCTCCACCTGTTGCATTTCCTGAAACTTCCCGCAGAGACCAGTCAAGCCACCGCGCAGATAAAGGGATTTGCTGTGAGATTAGTCAGCGAGCCTCCAGCTGCTCTCACGCGCTCTCGGCCATTGGTTTAGGAGGGGTTGGCGCCATCACGTGGAAAATGTAGGAATTACAAGCTCAACTCCGAGCAGCGGAGCGAAAACAAACTAATTTTGTTTTTTATTAAAGTCAGAAAACAAATTAGAGCCCGTTCTACTGTCGTAGTGTGAGAAAACACCGTTAACTCTGTTAATTACAAGAACTCCGTTTCAAAAACTGTTAAAAAAGAGCAGGTGGGTTTACGTTGCTTTACGACAGTTTCTGTTGCCGTACTTATCGAAGCCGTATTTGGTGAAAATGTGGTGTTTACTATTTTCACAGTGCTAATGGTTTGACAGAGCGATGAGGACACTTTAACAACAGCGTATCGTTTTAAATTTTGTGTGTTCTTGTAAAAAGAAATGGGGAAACCCAAGAAAAAGAGTGAGTGCCTGTCACGTTGCTTAAAATAACAACATTTTATTTTTAAAGTGGCTATGACTAATGCTAACCGCTGGCATCAACAACAGCGATGCTAATTTGTTCTTTTTTCAAATGTGCCATGCGCACAATGCAACAACTCAATGCGTTGTGCTGCTTTTCTGCATGCTGGTTATGAATCTAACATTGTTAGATTAGAGAAAGTTGAATGTTTAACTCCACTTTTCTGTTTGTGTGTTTATTATAATCATTTTAATGCTTCTGATGGACAGGTGACCTCAGCCGAGCTGAACTGATGATGATGACCATCGCTGATGTCATCAGACAGCTGGTTGAAGCCCATGAGCAAGGCAAAGACATCAACCTCAATAAGTAAGATCTCTTTAACAGAAACACAGAGCTTCCGTTGATTAAAGCTCCGGTGAGGTGATTCAGAACCAAAATAAACTGATCTGAAGCTGAAACTCCACAGGAAGACAAAAATACACCTTGATTTGTTTACCGAGCGTTCCTCAGGCTAAATGGGATCATGCTTATTATTAATTCAGTGGCTGGTGATGGGTCAGTATGAGAACTAGTTAGAAAGATCATAAAATTCAATATTTTAATGGAGGCTAAATATTTGGACAACACAAATTCTTTTAAGCTCCTAGGGCCCTGTGTCCACATACGTGTACTTTAAACTTTTATTCTCTTCTACGTAGACCTTTTTGTTATTATTTATAGACACTTTATATGACTTTAATTAAAAAAATGTTTTATTGTGTTTCGTTTTTTTAGGATATTTATTTGACAACATTTTTATTTAATAAATTTTTATTGAATGTACATTTTTGTAACTTGGTTTCTGTTAATTACAGTCGACTAATCTGTAATAGCTAGACATGTTTTTTTTCTTTTAAATCAAACCAAATACAAGTTAGGGTCCCAGGAGGTTAAGCATGATGACCACATTGCTATTCAACTTAGATAAAGACACCGGCAGTGGTCAAAAATGAATGTAAAGTTATGAGGACACTCTTCGTGGCTTATAAACAATGCTTGCACACTCCCAGCAGCACTTGGAGTTACGAGATTCTTGTACTTTGTGGATGAAAAGTTAAAAAGTTGATTAAACTGATTCTGTGTCAGAGATGAGTAAAGCATCTGTGGGCGTCTCTCTGACCCGACAGGAACAACCCGAACAAGCTGGTTAAGAGAACCTACTCGGTCCTGTGTTGTCTGCTGGACTCCTGGTTGTACCAAACCAAAACCTGTGTCATTTGTTTTCTAACAGAGTGAAGACCAAGACCTCGGCGAAATATGGACTCGAAGCTCAGCCCCGACTGGTGGACATCATTGCTGCTGTTCCACCTCAGTACCGCCGGGTCCTGGTGCCCAAACTCAAAGCTAAGCCCATCCGCACTGCCAGTGGGGTGAGATGCTTTTCCATCCGTCTGTTCTTTCTGTTAAACACGTCAAACCTCTTCTGAAGTTTCACAATATTGTCTAAAAGAGGCGCAAACACGCTATGTTGTGTTTGGTGTGTTAGCATTATCGGTATCACTCCTTCAGCAGCACATGTACGTACGTACTGTTGGTCCCTGTTCAGACTTGTTTCTGTGGCAGATTGCAGTTGTAGCTGTGATGTGTAAACCCCATCGATGTCCTCACATCAGCTTTACAGGAAACATCTGCGTGTAAGTCTTTCAACCAGCTTTTGTTGTTCAAAATAAAACGCTGGTTCCTTTTTTGATGTTTCTATCAGTTTTTGTAGACTTTAAATGGCTTCAGCTGAACTGGAAGCTATGTTTGAAAATGTTTCACCGCATTCTGCTCAGGGCGTCTGGTGGCGCTCTTACTTTGGCGATAGAGTATTTTGGTCAGAATAGGAGTGAATAAGTGAATGTTAAATGATTGTGATTTAAATTTTGGCTGAAATAGTAGAGATTATGTTTGTTTTTTCTCTCATAAACAAGCAGCTCTGGAGGCCTTTGAGCTGTTGTCAGACAGGACGCGTGGTCTCAGGGGACTGCAGTAGGGCAGGAGGTAGAGTGGGTTGTCCAGTAATCAGAGGCTTGTAGGTCCAATCCTGGCAGAGAGTGCTGCTGTTGTGTCCTTGGGCTAGACACTTAACCCGGCTTGCCTGCTGGTGGTGGTCAGAGGGACCGGTGGTGCTAGTGTTCGGCAGCCTGGCGTTCGTCTGTGCGACCCAGGGCAGCTGTAGGTATGTTGTAGCTCATTATCATCAGCATGTGAATGGGTGGATGACACCTACAGGGGTTGTAGAAGCCTAGAAGGTGCTATTTCAGATAGAGGCCATTTACCATATTCTCGCTCAAATGTTAAAAATTCGATTCCCAGTCCCCGACCGGAACAATAATCTGCTACTGATCTCTGAAAAAACACGTGATCTGCAGATTCTGATCAATGCTTCTCAGAGCAGATCAGACCAGCTGTCCGTTGCTCCTACTCCTACCTGAGCGCAGCATCGTAACCTCCCATTCCTCACACCCGACGTGCAACGGCAAACATGTAAAAAAAATTATGCCTGCACAATTTTCAGTCCATTACGGTACCTTCCAGGACCGGAATTTGGTTTCACACACACACACACACACACACACACACACACACACACACACACACACACACACACACACACACACACAGGTCGGATTTGCGTTTTCAATTCTGAGGCGACATTTTTTTAGTGGAGTTTTTTTTAATCACAATTGTCTATTTTTGCTCATTTTAAATATATTTTTAAACATTTTCTAAATTCTTTTTTATATTTTTTGTTTTCGTGAAGCGCCTCGTGATTTTTATCTTGAGAGGCGCTACAGAAACGATCTGTTCTTCTTCTTCTCCCAGCGGTCAGACTGGAACCAAGGTGTGTGTGTGTGTGTGTGTGTGTGTGTGTGTGTGTGTGTGTGTGTGTGTGTGTGTGTGTGTGTGTGGCACAAGATTATGAGGACATACACAGCAAATGTGGCTCAGAGTCCCCAAAAGCAACACCGCTCATGCTCGCCTTTGTTCACCTTATTATGGAGGACACCGCGGACCTCCCTGCGCGTATTAACCTCCGCCCACAGGCTCGAGGATCTCCACATTCGTGAGAAGTCCCTCGGATTAATATGTGAACACTACACCGCCCATTCGAGACCGAACTCGTGCCATCCAGCCCCACCAAACCTGCTAATATGTGAGCGGCTAAGCACCATAGATGGCTGTAAATGTTTTAGGCCTGCTGCCAGGTCGGGGACGTGCTACCATTTCAGCGCCTGGTGAATGTCGTTCTGTTATTCCTGCAAGAGTTGGTGGATGATGAGAAGACCTTCTCCAGTGTTAATGAAGGCATTCTATCTTTTTCTGATTAATATATGTATATATACCTTTCCCCGCTATGTACTCACATCTTGATTCTAACAGCTACTGTCCCGGTGGACCAGACTCTGACTTTGAGTATTCAACCCAGTCTTACACTGGCTATGAGGTGAGACGCTTCCATTCTCTTGTGAATTTGACATCATGTAATGTAATATAATGTAATGTAATATAATGTAATATATTGTAATGTAATATAATGTAATGTAATATAATGTAATGTTGTTTTTTTCGTCCCATCTGTCTTTAGCCAACGTCCATGAGAGCGATCCGAGCTCGCTACGACCCGTATCTGCAGACCAGACATCGAGTGGAGCAGGTCAGTGTTTTACAGATTATAATTATTTACCTGAGAAGATCTTTAACCAGTGACTGTCAGATACTGCTGACCAGTCAGGATCTTTGTTACCCTGAAAGAGCCGAATGATGCCATCAGATAATTAATAATCACATTAATGGGATGCAATGATACCACTTTCTTCCAAACCGATACTTGGATCTGAGTACTCGCCGATACCGATTACCAATACCGATACTTCTACCACACAAAAAAATGTAGATTTGATTTTCTTCTCTGCTTTCAACAGGAAAAGACTGTGTAAGTAAGTAAAGCAAAACATATGAATGGAAATCACCACAAAACTAAAATATTAGGTGAACAGAAATGACAAGTTACAGTGAAGCCATTTTCAAGCAACTGCATTGGTATCGGTTAACTTTTACCGATACCGATACTGGTATTGGTATCGTTGCCGATACCAGTATCGTATCGGTGCATCCCTAGATGCAACGCTGTGAAAATGTGAGGTACGGTCATATTACAGGACAAAATAATAAGAATCTGTGATTCTGGCCCTCGTGGGGAGAAACAAACCGTAACCCTTTCTAATGTTCTGTGGTTTGGCGCGCCTGCTTTTCCTGGTAGTCTGACCAGGATCAGGTCAGGTGATGCTTTATCTGAGGCGCAGGAACAGTCTAAAGCTTCCCTACCAGCAGTAGGGACAAACACCTTGTAGCTCCGCCTTTGCATAGAAACCCTGTTACCAGAGCAGCTGTTAATGAGAGACAGACCATAATATTTAATGTTTTCGATCACTCCCTGCTTCTACCCCAGACCAGTGTTTTATTCTGACTCAATCCACAGCTGAAGCAGCTGGGCCACAGCGTGGACAAGGTGGAGTTCATCGTGATGGGTGGGACCTTCATGGCTCTGCCTGAGGAGTACAGAGACTTCTTCATCAGGAACCTCCATGACGCCCTGTCAGGACACACCTCCAACAACGTGGCTGAGGCCGTCAGGTACCGCCACCGCACACTGTCGCTTGTTCCTCAGCCTCCACTGTGCCTGCGTTAGGAGGACAACACTTCCTTCTCAGGAACTTTGATGCTCACAGATGAGGGGACCCCATGTGGACGTCTCCATCTTCATTCGACTCAGAATGACATACGAGTATAGAATCGCAGCACAAAACCGGTAAACTTCCACCTACGTTCTGATCGTCTGGTTTTTGTTACAAACCTCCAGGAAGGAGGTTTAGTGGGGAACACCTCTCAGCCTGAACACCAGTGGTTTGCAGCATTCGTGTTTCCTTGTAGAAGTCTAGGGCAGGAGCTCACTGACCAGGTAACCGGTTTGTTAGACCCCTTCAGTTCCACAAAGTAGTGGAGCCGTTTCCATTAATGGTGTCAGTGTTCCCGAATGCCCCAGTTGACCCTTTGCACTGACGTGACCTAATCCCGTGGGTCCACCATGCTGGACGGCAAAAGCATGTAACCAGTGAGCGACACGAGTAGTAAACAAAGGAAAAAGTAGAGCCTGAAATAGTTTTTGTGATCAAAACAAAAACAAAACTCCTCCAGCATCCCTTCCACTGGTTCATGCCCAGTTCAGTTATCAGAAGAAGTAACTCATCTAGCGGTACGCTAACTAGCTTAGCAACGTTAGCTTACGTTCTCTCTGCAGCTGTTCACCGATGTAAACATGTTGCTGACTTGGCCTAAGTTCACCCCTCTGGATCTATAACTATGTTATAAACAGCGTTTCACTTTACACCAAAGCTGATTGTTAAAAGGTCCGGATCCCTGCCAGCTTCTGTTACTGGTGGTGGTACCGGGTCCAGCTGCTGCTCCCACACCGGAATGAGAAGATCTCTGAACGCCGACGCTCATATAAATAAATAAATAACGTCATTTTAACACACATAATCATACATCGGAGCTTTAATATTGTTAATAATTGACTGGCTTTACACTACAGTGGACGGAGCGCAGCCTCCGTGGTGAAACACCCGTCCATCAGGATTACCAGGAACTAGTATAAACACATCACATTTATCCCTGTCCCTGTCTTCCTCGTGAAATAAATGAACGTTAATCTTGAACGGTAAAAACACGTTTGCTGCAAATCTGAGGCCTGCTGGTCCGCTTGATGCTGCAGATCATCTCCGTCCTCAGTCTCCATCAAAGTTATTAAAAAGAAAAAACGAGTTGAGTTTACGTCCTCGTCTCTCGGTGCAGCCGACCACGCAGCAAGCTGAAACCATTTCACTGTCAAATCTACTCAATAAAAGCCATAAAAGGCTACTAACTGGCTCGTTTCGACTAGCTTCACTGGAGTTTCTACGGGTGTAAACGGTCTTTTTGCCGTCCATCATGGCGAAGGCGGCGGTCACATGAGTGGCGTGACGTCAAGTGCAAAGGGTCGATACTGGTAGGGGTGGGTACCGAATTCGGTACTTTTAAGGCACAGACCTAATTCCATAGTACCGACTGAGTACCGATTCACATCATGACTTTTTTTGGTACCCGTGCTGCGTGCCGGCGTGAGAGCGTGATGTCGTCAGCCACTCTGGGCGAGCTGTAAACAAAGCAGCATGGCAGAGAGGAAGCGTTCTGAAGTTTGGGACCACTTCACTAAATGGATGGGTGACTGGGTGATGATGAAACCAGCAACAACGATCTAAGTGAGGCGTCGTCACCTAAATCTGCTCCGGTAGGTAAATAAAATATTTAAGATAACGTTAGCTTGATATGTTAGCTTCCGTTCAGCTAATGGTGCGTTCGCTTACCCCTCGGAAATTCCAACTTCTGAGTAGGAAAATAAACAGTTTGGAAATGAACGGCAAAAGGAATGAAGGTGCTCAGTAAATTAATTTCACAGCAGAGATGTTAGCTTCAGCGTAATTATCGCTCTATAAAACTACAAGGACCACCATCACAGTGGTCCAGAGGGTAGAGGAGTACATGGAGCTGGGTTAGTTTGTCAAACAGCACAATATTAAAATACAGACTGTTGTATGGTATCAAAGTTAGCTTTAGTTTCATTTGTAGTTTATAACACATGGTCTCATCATCAGAGTTAATCCAGAGGGGTTAGAGGAGGATTAGGAGTACATGGAGCTGGGTTTGTTTTAGCGTCATTTACAAACACTTGTTAAAGTTTTCATGTTGAAGAGTTTTGCACAACACGATGATGATCAAATACAGCTTTTCAGTTCAACTCAAGTTTATTTATAAAACGCCAAATCATGACGAGAGTCGTCTCAAGGACCTTCACACAGTAAACATCCCAGCACAGGTCGGGTCATTAAGCCAATCAGTAAAGAGTTTCCTACATAAGGAACCCAGCAGGTCACATCGAGTCACTGACTCGTGTCAGAGTCTTTACAGCAATCCTCATACTAAGCAAGCATGCAGCGACATGTTGTGTGTTATTTATCATATTTGTCAAATATGGTTATATATTGGGAAAATAATATATGTTTAGTTAAAAAGTGATTTAAATAATTATTAAACACTCAAAAGTATCAAAAATTGGTACCATTAAGTACCGGTATCGATTCGTAGGTACCGGATATTGGTAAGGTATCAATTCAAATGTCAAAGGTAGCCATCCCTACATACTGGTACTTAACGGCCGTGTTTCCCCTACATGGGCTCAGGCTGGCATGCGCCACACCTGAAATTTTTGCACCACAGCTAAGAAAGTTGCAAACCGCGCCCACCACCACCCCCCCCGCTCTCGCAGGAGGCACACGGCATCGAAACGGTCCAGGGCAAGCTTACCATGACTGCGTCGTTTAACCCACAGATACACCTACATAAGGGTGCTACCACTAAGCCACCGTGCACAGCAAACATAATGATGTAGAAAAACGGTAAAATAGGGTAAAACACTGCTGAAGGCAACAGCAATACCAGTAAAGACCGGTAGAACACCTCAAAGACACAAAAAGGTGCTAAACGTGTAAATGAAGCTGCTTATGAAAATGTACAAGTTTACAGCTTCTTATTTGAGATCCAAACACTTTTTATTTTAGGTTAGGGTTCTTTCCTGGAATAAATATATAATGGTTTATACTTGTACTGCTTACTTTTGTTTTGCACTAACAGGTGAAATAACTGTTTTTTATACAAATATTTTAATTTTGTCTTTTTCTTGCTCTCAAAGACAGATGTTTATTTATAGTTTACTGTTGTTTTTGTTTAGTTTAATAACAAAATCAGACATTTAAATGATCTTTTCTTCCTAAATGAGATCACTCAGGTACTGAAAACCAGGTGTGTTTTAGGTACTGGTGTCGGAAAACGGCCCCATCCCACCTAGAGTCATTTTGCTGTTTTGACCACTAGATGGAGACACTCAGCTATGCTTTTGTGACGTTCTTCAGTGTGAAATGTTTCCCTACGCAGGAGGAAAGTACTCTCTACGATGATGCACGAGCTAAAGCAGGAGGTGGTCAGCTGCTTTGCTGAGTTAAACTATCTTTGTCTCGTTTCATGAACTGACGGATTGGATTTTCATAGACATCCGAGCTAAGCTCTGGTCTGAGCTGGCGTCTGTCCGAGTTCCAACCCTCACCTTAGATCACAACATTTAGGTCCTGACTGACCTGAAGTTCCTTCCATAAAACACACACACACACACACACACACGCGCACGCACACACACACACACACACACACACACACACACACACACACACACGCGCACGCACACACACACACACACTAGTGGAGCTCCAGTTGCTCCTGTGCAGATGCAGTATGCCTGTTTGTTCTCTTGCTGTCATTTTGTCTGTGTGTGTGTGTGTGTGTGTGTGTGTATGAGTGCGTGTGTGTGTGTGTGTGTGTGTGTTATGGAGGTTTGGATCGCTAACATGATGCCTTTGATTCCTTTGTGTTACTGATCATTTTCATTTGCAGTCAGTCTGATTATTAAGGCCACCAAGCAGAAGTGGGATCACTACGGAGTGTTTTTAAAGGCTGTTTTACTCACAATGCTAGCTGGATCCGTTCACTTACTGTGTTTTATGCTAAGCTAAAGCTAAAGGAGTACAGTCGGGTCAGGAAAATGGCTCAGTGCGTTGGTTAAAAATTGTAAATACGTCAACAGAAAAGTTTTCATTTGGGTGGAATATCCATTTAAGTGTGTTGATAAGTGAAGTATTACCCAAAGTCACGGTGCCAGAGCTACGGTTGGTATTTTACCCGTGCTGCAGCTCTGATGGGCTGTTTTTACACGGTTTACGTGCTTGTTGTGAGCATGATTGTGTACGGAACTTCTTCAAACCGTCTCCTTGAAACCATGCAGAAGTTTTGCTTCATGGTCTCACCGAACTCCTCCCACCCCCGGGTTTTGGCCTCCGTGACCACCCGAGCCGCATTCCGCTTGGACCGCCGGTACCTATCAGCTGCCTCTGGAGTCCTACAGGCCAAACTGACCTGATAGGACTCTTTCTTCAGCTTGACAGCATCCCTAACCGCTGGTGTCCACTAGCGGGTTCGGGGGTTGCCACCACGACAGGCACCAACGATTTTGTGGCCACAGCTCCGGTCGGCCGCCTCGACAATGGAGGCAGGGAACAGAGCCCATTCGGACTCAATGTCCCCCACCTCCCCCGGAACGTTTTGGAAATTCTGTCGGAGGTGGGACTTGCAGCTCCTTCTGACAGGATACTGCCAGTCGTTCCCTACCAGTCGCTCCCAGCAGACCCTCACAATACGTTTGGGCCTGCCAGATCTGACCGGCATCCTCCCCCACCATCGGAGCGAACTCACCACCAGGTAGTGGTCATTTGATAGCTCCGCCCCTCTCTTCACCCAAGTTTCTAAGACATGCGGCCGCAGGTCAGATGAAACAACAACAAAGTCGATCATCGAGCTGCGGCCTAAGGTATCCTGGTGCCAAGAGCACATATGGACTCCTTTATGCTCGAACATGGTGTTCATTATGGACAATCCATGACTGGCACAGAAGGCCAGTAACAAAACTGCTCAAATTCAGATCAGGTTCCTCCCAACCACACCTCTCCAGGTCTCACTGTCGTTGCCCACGTGAGCGTTAAAGTTCCCCAGCAGAACGAGGGAGTCACCGGAAGGAGCGCTCTCCAGCACCCCCTCCAAGGTCTCCAAAAAGGGTGGGTAGTCTGAACTGTAGTTTGGTGCATGAGCACAGACCACAGTCAGAACCCGCCCCCCCACACGTAGGCGGGGGGAGGCTACCCTCTCATTCACCGGGGTAAACCCCAACGTACAGGCACCAAGATGGGGGGCAACTAGTATGCCCACCCCTGCTCGGCGCCTCTAAGTGGGAGCAACTCCAGAGTGGTAGAAAGTCCAACCCCTCTCAAGGAAACTGGTTCCAGAGCCAGAGCCATGCGTTGAGGTGAGTCCGACTATATCTAGTCAGATCCTCTCAACCTCACACACCAACTCAGGCTCCTCCCCCACCAGAGAGGTGACATTCCATGTGCCAAGAGCCAGCTTCTGTAGCCGAGGATCAGACCGCCAATGTCCCCGCCCTCGACTACCACCTGTCACACACTGCACCCGACCCCTTTGGCCCCTCCCACGAGTGGTGAGCCCATGGGAAGGGGGGCCCACACTTCCTCTTCTGGCTGTGCCGGGGGGGTGGGGGGTGGGGGGGTCCACTCACAGTGGATTTGTTTGTTTTGAAACGTGGACTGCAGTGCCCAGTTTTGACCAGAGGGTGTCATTCTTGCTTCGTACACCTTTAAGAATGAACAGGATCAAACAATAGGTGAAGGCTTGTCTAGGGCTGCATGGTGGCGCAGTGGTTAGCACTGTTGCCTCGCAGCACGAAGGTTGCAGGTTCGAAACTCGGCTGCGGCCTTTCTGCGTGGAGTTGCGTGTTCTCCCCATGCATGCGTGGGTTTCCTCCGGGTACTCCGGTTTCCCCCACAGATCACAACATGCCCTATAGGTTATAAACTGTAAGTCGCTTTGGATAAAAGCGTCTGCTAAATAAATGAACATAAACATAAACATAGTTGTTTTCCACATTTCTGGGTTGGGCTCATGGGGGCAGCAGCCATAGCAAGGAAGCCCAGACTGTTGTCTCGCCATCTAGTTCCTCCAATGTCCTGGCTGTTCCCTGAGGTGTCCTCACTGTAGAACAGAACAGAACCCTCTCCCCCAGAGGCTATGCTGACCACATTCCCAAAACCACCTCAGTAGCAGCGGCTCCACTCCTCCCTCTGTCTCTGAGGATCAGCCGGCCACCTCAGACCCACCTTGGTCCCTTGTGCTCATGATCTTGTTCTTTCAGTCAGTACTCCAGCAACCATGTCCACATTGGCATCAGTCAGTTCTTCTGAGATCTCAGAGGAACATCAGACGCCTCTCCTACTACTCAGCTGGGGGATCTTATTACAGAGGGTGATGCTCTCTGCTGGCTGCTTTAACCTTTTCCAGTGAAAGTCTCTTTGCAAGGATCTACTTACGTTTAGAGGGAGGAGGATATTCGGTTTCATCTGCTGAATGAAGCCATTGAGAATGCAGGAAGAAGATAAAGTCTCCTCTTACTCTCATCGATTACGCTCGCCGAGTTTGGTGAGCTTTGAATGGAATCAGGTCTGCTCAGTATGGATGAGCTGCAGCTTTCAGGGTGACTTGTTGAAGATTGACCCACATTTTATCAGGAGACGCCTCGTTCAGGCGATTCAGCCGATTAATGGTCCTCTTCACGGGAGTAACGAGCCTGCTAACCGGTTTGTCAGCCGGAGTTATTTTTATTCCTAAAGTGAGTGTGTGTTAAATTTATTATATGTGTGTTTGTCAGAGAGTGTGAGAGTACACCCAGATGTGTGTGTGTGTGTGCGTTTTAATTCACCCTGCCTTACTATCAGCAGGCTTTGTTAAGATGCCAATTATAGTAATTGTAGAGATTATTGTTCAGTTTGGACAGAACAAGGGTGTGTGTGTGTGTGTGTGTGTGTGTGTGTGTGTGTGTGTGTGTGTGTGTGTGTGTGTGTGTGTGTGTGTGTGTGTAATGCTCCCGTCTCTGCTCTTGATCTGATAGAAGCAGCGAGATACCTTGAGATAATCGTCGAGATAATAGACTTTTTATTGATTCATCTCACACAATCTGATCATCCCCGCTGGAGCATAAACTTTTGTAATTAGAGTAAATCAACCAGCAGACTGTAAAAGATGGCCATTTACTGCCGGCAGATACAAAACCAGAGGGAACGCGGGCTGGCGTGAGTGGTGCTAATGGTCATTGGAGCAGCTGGAGTGGAGAAAATGACATCTGGATAGTGTTCTGGGATGACGTGTCTGTTGGGTCACTTTGGTTGTTTTGGTGATTTTGACTCTAATAACTTTGCACCATGAGTCCGAGTGAGGCTAGGTGAAGCTGAGAAGACATCTGTTTTGACGACAGGAGAACACGGTGCATCAGTGGTCGTCACACCCTTCATCTGAATGCTTGCCGCCTTCTCTTGTTTAATTAATCAAAGTATATGTATAAACCAGAGTGTAACCCTAATAAATGAAAATCGGAAAAACAAAGTCAAAAAATTGTATAACACCATAAAAACACGAGAGGTTAGTGGAAACAGCGGGTCCATCGATCCGCATGGTACAGTTTCATTTATTTTTCTGACATGCAGAGAGGGAGCTGCATCTGAATACATCTTGGAATCATGTGAACGGAGAACGGAGCACTTCGGTTGGCCGCTAGAATACTTCAGCTCAGCCGGCAGCTCATGTAGTACGCACATGTTGACGGCAGAGGATAAATAACTAAGTTTTAGACTAATCCGGGGAACCGTGCTCTCGGGGGCAATGATCAGACATTCAGTCTTCTCAGAGTTTAACTGAAGGAAGTTATCTTCTCGTCAGCTGGTGATGCTGATAGACACTCTAGTAATTCACACAGTTTATAAAACTCAGAATCCTTAAAGGAGCAGTACAGCTGAATATCATCTGCATATAGGTGGTCTCAGTGGCCTAGTGGTAGAGTGTCCGCCCTGAGACTGGGAGATCAGGGTTCGATTCCTGGTCGGGTCATACCAAAGACTTAGAAAAAATGGGACCCAATGCCTCCCTGCTTGACACTCAGCATTAAGGGTTGGATTGGGGGGTTAAACCACCAAATGGTTCCCGAGCGCGGCTTGTCTGCAGCTCACCGCTCCCCCAGGGGATGGGTCAAATGCGGAGAACAAATTTCGCACACACACCAGTGTGTGTGACAACTAATGGGACTTTAACTTTTAACTTTAACTTTAAGAGACTTTATGAAAAGAATCAATTATCTGTCCAAGAGGGTGTTTGTACAGCAGAGACAACAATGGACCCTAAACAGAGCCTTGGGGTACCCCACAGAGCAGATTGGTAGAGTCTGACATGATCTGGTTTGTACAGACACTGTAACGTCTGTTAGAAAGGTACGATCTAAACCAGTCTAGACCAGTTCCAGAGATCCCCACAGAGTCACGAATTCTGTTAATGAAGGTGTTGTGATCAACGGTGTCAGAAGCTGCAGAAAGTGCTCCGTGACTGTGTTTACGTTCAAAACCTAGCTTGTTCTGTAGATCTGCTATCACTGCTCTAAAGGAATCAGCCATGTTTGACTCCTGACGTTACACACGTTTCACCTGGTGGCATTATTTAGGGAGCCAATCAAATGTGCGCACGCACACACACACACACACACACACACACACACACACACACACACACACACACACACACACACACACACACACACACACACTTTTTGTAAAGCCACAATGTAGCAATTCCTGCAGAATGAGGTCTGACACAATCCTGCTGAAAACTTCAAAAATGCTGCTTTTGCACTTTTCCTAAATCCGAGCTGCAGAAAGAGCGTTGCGACGCTCCGATAGACTCCTATAGGAAAAATGGAACGTGGGAGTCACGTGGTTCATGTAGCTTCGCATAGTTCCAAACAGCCCCGCTGCTGCACCGACCGTAGTTCATTTTTGGTGTTTCGGAAGGATTTTCTCCGGTAAGTTGATGAAATGTCATCATTTTGTTGCATTGTGAAGCCTAACCCTAACCCATTGCAGCCAGTAGGTCTTCCTACGAATGCTCGGGAAAAAATAAATAGGCTACTTTGTGAAGGGGTTATATATTATAACTCCTTTATATATTATATATAATATTATTCAATAATTACCAAAAATCGCCAGGGCAAATGTGACAATATTCTGATTTAGTGATTTGTCCCACCACACGTCGTCCAAACTGACTTACGACGCTGGGATGTTTGGAGCTATTGAGAGCTCCATGAACCACGTGACCGCGAGTCGGCGAGTTCAAAGCGTGTCGCAACTCTCTCTCTACAGCTCTGTCCTAAATAATGTCCTTGATGGTGATTCTGAGGCGCTTACAGCCCAGAGTCTGATTTTACCTAAAGGGACATCATGGACTCATCTGATCACATGACACATAACTGTGTGTTGATCTGAGTTGAGTTTATTTATGGCACCCTGTTTTAATACGACGGTCGAAGTTACTTTATGAGTAATTCTCTGCAGCTAGCAGAGGCTGCCTTTGGCAGGAGACCGATGGGAGCCTCAAAACCAAGGTGAGGCACGCCTTGACCTCTTCATGACCTCTGACCCTTCAGCTGTCTTCCACTTGCTGTTTATTAAGGGTGTGTACTGGCTCTGGTGGTACACACGGTACATGTCGCAACACAGGGAGATGACACAATATGTCATGATACTAAAAGACAGTTTTTAGCATTTTTAAGTCTGGATTTGATTCGAAAGCTAATACAGTAAATGTTAGTGTCCATTTTGTCCTTCTGTGTTTCTAACTGCTGTGAATTTAGTGAATGTGAGCGTGTGTGACAACACTACGCTGGAATCAGAAACGGCATCATGAGCAGTTTAAAAACCAACACCAGGAGCTGGGAAACCTCTGGGTTAGAGTTCGCAAACATCCCCCTTGATGACTGAAGACGTTTCCTTTAACCCAGAATAAAAGAACGCGTTACGCTCTGATTGGGTTTCTCTGTCTGTTGGGTTGATTGCATTAATATGCTCTTAATGTGACGTTACTGTTAGCAGTTTGGATAATGAGCCATTTCATTTTACAGCGTGTAAATCGATGTTGCTAAATGATGCCAGGAATGTTCCTCGTTCACTCTAACCCCTCAAATATTTAATCTCATTAAGACTAAATGGTAAAATTAAAAGCTCATTATGACGTCTAATCGAGAACAACACCTACCAGGACATCGTTTGTAGAAATGACTCCAGACAGAACGCCGTGAGCTTGTTTCTCTCTCCCCTGCAGGTACTCGGAGCGCAGTAGCACCAAGTGTGTTGGGATCACTATAGAAACGCGGCCAGACTACTGCCTGAAGCGCCACCTGAGCGACATGCTGAACTACGGCTCCACCCGACTGGAGATCGGCGTTCAGAGCGTTTACGAGGATGTGGCCCGCGACACCAACAGGTGAGGATGACCAGGTGACGGACACAGCTAGAGGGGGAGTTTTAATCTTCATCTGTGTAATCCTGGTGTGTTTTCTCCAGAGGTCACACTGTACGAGCCGTGTGCGAGTCCTTCCACCTGGCTAAAGACGCCGGTTTTAAAGTGGTTGCCCACATGATGCCGGACCTGCCGAACGTGGGCATGGAGCGGGATGTGGAGCAGTTTATCGTGAGCGTTTCTCTTAGATTCACTTTCCTTTGTTGCTGTCATTCAACCAAGAACAGCTCATGGGTCAGAGGTCAGGCTTTGAGGTACACACCCTAATACCAAACAGCACTGTGACTACCTTTAGACATGCAGACTGATGACCAGGACACCTGTGATGCTGACCACAGGACACACCTGAGATTAACGCACCCTTCTGGTCATGTCATTGTCGAAGGACACACATCATGACTTCTCTCATCAGTTAAAAGTTTTATGGTCGATCCAAAACATGTTCATGAAGTCCACCTCTCATGAAGTCCACCTCTCATGAAGTCCACCTCTCATGAAGTCCACCTCTCATGAAGTCCACCTCTCATGAAGTCCACCTCTCATGAAGTCCACCTCTCATGAAGCCACCTCTGCAGATTCATTCTGGACTGTTTCGTGTTTTTATGTTTCTGCTGGTGGATATCTGTTGGTAGCTGTTGCTCTGTGAGTCTTCTGTTTGGCGTAGTCATGGTTGCTAGGTGACAGGCTATACGCCAAGGCTAGGGCAGGATTAAGCCTGAAGGCTAGACCATCTAGTTTCACAGCTGTTTACTTCCTGTCTTCTTATGAAGGACCGGTGTCTGGCACCAGCCCACGTTGGGTCATCTAAGGATGCAGCTCCGAATGAGGAGACGGCCGTCGGTGCTGCTCGCTGGTTTCTGCGCAACCCCCACCTTTTGCTGCGTAGTGCTACCAGGCTGGGGAACCCCATTCATCAAGACTAAATATGTTATTATTGGGATTTTCATATTTAACGATGTATTCAAGAATCATCGTCTCCTCCTATTCCAGATCAGTTCTTTAGATCATGATAAGTCCCAGTTATCATCCAGGGGTAGGGTTAGTTGATTGTGTGCAGCGTTGTTCTCCTCCTGAGTGTGTCAGAAGCACTTAGCTCACTGTGGTGCAGCAGCAAGTCAAATCATACATGTAGCATCCTAGAACAGCAGAGCCAAAGCCGCGAGAGTCACTCAGAGACGGAGATGTGAGTGGAAGGAGAAGCTGTGAGACGTCCCAGCAGCAGGCTGCGCTGATTGGAAACAGCCTTCGCTCCTGGCACGCCTGACTGTAGGATGGAGATGAAGGCTCGGTTTGAAGCCAGAGCTGCAGCCTCATTTGGGTTATTCTCACAGATGAACCAAAAATCAGGTCATTAAAGCAGGATGAGGGAAAGACGTGCCGTATCTACTGGTGCAGGTGAGACTCTGAATGAGTCGGGCACGTTTCTTCTGGGCTTCTTCGGTAAAACGGGGAAAACCAGAAACGCTCAGATTAACGACGACATTTAGAACAGATGGATCACAGAAAAAGATCCTGATGCAGAAACACACAAACTAACAAGTCTCTGTTGGAGAGCGTTAGTGGCTCGCATCATGTCTGTCACATCACCTGTGTGTGTGTGTGAGTGTGTGTGTGCATGTGTGTGTGTGTGTGTGTGTGTGTGTGTGTGTGTGTGTGTGTGTGTGTGTGTGATGGTGAAGTGAAGGGCAGCAGCAGATCGGCACACTGAGGGGAATCAGATTAAATGTGGATCTGACCCTCACCATCTCTCTCTCTCCTCTCTCGGACAAGATCCTCGTGTCTCTTGACGTATTCTCTTCCTCTGACTCTGTACTTCCTGTCTTCTCCCCTACTCCCTCTCTCACTCCATCCTAATCTCTTTCCTCTCCAGTCGTAACTTTTCACTCGATGCTTTCTCTCCCTTCGTCATCAATCTCCCACTTCCCTTTCCGTTTGTCCTCTTCCAATCACTCCCTGCAGCCCCCACCCCTCCTTATCACACTGAGATTACACAGCTAGTGCGTGACTTCTTCTTGCTCTTCCTCTCCACATCTAATCTTCGCAGTGCACCGCCTGCCAGCGGGTGGGGAGGAATTTGCCGGTTCTTAAACATTTTCTCTGCGTGAACCGAGCCGAGGCAGCCTGTGATTTCTAGTCGTAAAAGTCAACACCATGTTCTTGTGCGGGAAGCATCCGGAAGAAGTTGAGATTATGGGTTGTCATCGGGATGAGATGCTGCTCTTTAGAACACGCTTCTCATGCCGGCCTGAGATTGCTTCAGTAAATTTGCACCAAACCTCGATTCAGAAGCTTTAAATGTTGGTAAAAAGGAGAAGTTTAAAACTAATCTGGTCACTAAAAGTCCAGACATTTGTGTTTGGAGAAGGTCTTTTTTCCAGAAATGTTTCTAGTTGTAGATCTTGCATAGTTGTAAACGCTGATGAGTCGCCGTGACGATGCAGCGGGCTCTTACCTCTGTGGCATGAGCGACAGCTGCCAGGTGTGTTCCAGTCTCAGGTGTGGGACTGGAACCCGACCAGCACTATGCGGGTTGGCCTTCAGCAACCTCAGGCCGTTTCCTGTGGAGCGTTTATACCCACGTTCTTGTGCCTTCGACATGGACCAAAGTACTGCTCCAGTCCTATACGTACCAGGCCAAGTACGCTCAAAGCTCCTGGATGTGTTCTTGCTCCACTCGTTGCATCGAGGATGCATGAACGCATCCTTCTGCGGACCTGAGCTGGCCATGCATCCCATAATGCATAGCATCACAAACTGTTGTATTAGAGCTGGACATGAACTCAATAACAATATCTATCACTAGATGTTGTTAGGCTCTCAACCAATCAGAAACGCAGACCAAGGCACTCTCCGTCACCAAGCCCCACCCTTCTTAAACCTAAACAGACAACGTGTGACTTAAGATGTCACAGCGAGGAGAGGTCCAGGCAGCCCGCCTTGGCGAGATGCTGCAGGGACAACTGTATGCATGTTTTATGTTATTAGATACATCTGAAAGCAGCTTTCACCTTCAGTTTTCTTCCGTGCATTATAGGAGTAGAACAGGAAGAAGAGAGGTGGCTCTAGATACTTCACAAGGTGCTTCAAAAGCACATTAAACAGTTATTAAAACAATACAACATGGGATGATGGGATAAAGTCGTTTTCTGTCATGGTTGTCTATCTCAGGGTCTTGTTCACGAGTGAGGGAAAACTGGAGCGTGAGATCGACAGGCGGATTGGTGCTGCATCTGCAGTGATGCGGGTGTTGTACCGGTCTGTCGTGGTGAAGAGAGAGCTGAGTCAGAAGGCGAAGCTCTCGATTTACCGGTCGGTCTACGTTCCTACCCTCACCTATGGTCATGAGCTTTGGGTAGTGACCGAAAGAACGAGATCACGGATACAAGCGGCTGGAATGAGTTTTCTCCACAGAGTGGCTGGGCTCTCCCTTAGAGATAGGGTGAGAAGCTCGGTCATCTGGGAGGAGCTCGGAGTAGACCCGCTGCTCCTCCACATCAAGAGGAGCCAGTTGAGGAGGCTCGGGCATCTGGTCAGGATGCCTCCTGGACGCCTCCCTGGTGAGGTTTTCCGGGCACGTCCAACTGGGAGGAGACCTAAAGGTAGACCCAGAACACGGTGGAGGGACTATGTCTCTCACCTGGCCAGGGAACACCTTGGGATTCCCCCGGAGGAGCTGGCCCAAGTGGCTGGGGAGAGGGAAGTCTGGAGCCTAGAAGGTGACCAGCATGGGTAGGAGGAGCCTAGATGGTGACTAGAATGAGGAGGAGGAGCCTAGATGGTGACCAGCATAGATAGGAGGAGCCTAGATGGTGACTAGAATGAGGAGGAGGAGCCTAGATGGTGACTAGAATGAGGAGGAGGAGCCTAGATGGTGACCAGCATGGGTAGGAGGAGCCTAGATGGTGACTAGAATGAGGAGGAGGAGCCTAGATGGTGACCAGCATAGGTAGGAGGAGCCTAGATGGTGACTAGAATGAGGAGGAGGAGCCTAGATGGTGACTAGAATGAGTAGGAGGGACTTGGATGGTGTCCAGGAGGAGGCGCCAAGATGGTGGGGCTGCTGTTCGTACACACCTGAGGCTTGTTGATATTTCCTCATCTAATCCATCAATAAACCCAAACTTATTGAACACCAATGGGAGAATATTCCAGTGTGTTCTGGCACATTTTGGGTTGTTCAACTCACATGATTAGCTGAGTTTCTCATTCCACAGATGTATCGTCCTTTAAAGATTTATTTATGAGTGCTGTTGAAAAAGGAAACACTTTTAGCTTCAGTTCAGACACGTCTCTGTGCACTGAACAACACTCCCAGGAAGAAGTTGTGTTACAGATATAGTTCATTACAAAGTCACAAAAATAAACTGGCAAGTTTCTTCAAATAAGAATTATTTTACGTCATTATTTATATCCACACTACAGGAAAAAGCATTAAAAATCAGGTCATATATGAAAGGAGGTATTAGATTGCAGCGTTCTATTTGAATGTGAAGGAAAATGTTGCAGATATGATGTAAAACAGCAGCAGATGTTACAGCAGAGGCTCGAGGAATGTGAGAGGGTGTCCATGACAATCCTTTTTATAATTACCGGACTCAGTCACACCTGCTCCTGCTTTCATCTGGGTCTCGTATGGATCCAGAAGAGTTGGTTCCCTTCAACAATACACAAGACAGCACAACAATCCCTCGTCATATGATGTTCTCTCCTGAAACAGCTTTGTTTTGCTTCTGTGACCATACGGTTGGTGTCATTTACCAGAGTCAGTCTAAAGGAAATTCTCCCGGGCTTGTCAGCAGGGGCGCAGATAGGATTTTCAAACGGGGGGGACAAAGTTCCAATGTACCCTCCCACAAACACACACAAACACACGCACGCACGCACACACACACACATACACACACACACACACACACACACACACATACACAAACTATTGCAAGCGCCTTAACTAGAGTTCAGTCAGTTTGTGTAATTTCCTCCAACGGTTTACGTAAAAACTAACATTTATATACGTGTTTGAAGCCGTTATGCAACACAGCTCTGCCTGATCAACACTATAAATAATAAATGACCCACACTTGTATAGCACCTCTCAGAGTAAGGACTCCAAAGCGCTTTACACTACAGCGTATCATTCATCCATTCACACACATCCACACACTGATGGTGATGAGCTACGATGTAGCCACATCTGCCCTGGGGCGCACTGACAGAGGCGCCCCACTATTTAATTCAGTCATTTGTTATTCTCCCAATCAGTTACTAACCCGAACCTCACGCTTTACGCAAAACATGAAATGATTTTCAGCACCGATCTTTACAGAAAACATAAAAACCCTAAAAAAACTGCACATAAAATATATTTAAAAAACGAAATTCACTTATCACTTAGAGCAGCGGTTCCCAGACTTTTTAGCCTGACCAACAGATGTTCCTTCGTATTTTTACGTTATTTATAAATTTTCATTATATTTGGAAAGTTTTAATTTATATATAAATCTCTATAAATATATTTTACTTTTTTCATGATTATGTGGCATACTTGACTTCCATATATAACGCATCGGCATCTGCCTCTTTTTTACAGCTTTTTTTTTACACGTCTGTCACGTTAGCGGTGTTTTACCATCATTTCTACACCCATCACGTCCCAGAGAAGGTTAAACCAACATCAAACCCAATGTTTGGAGCTCGTAAACTCCACACACCTCTCGTGCAGCACCAGCTGTCTGATGCTGCAGCAGCGTATATATTTATATGTCGATGGTTTTATCTAATATTTGCGCTCTTCATGCTGCGCACATCTCCTCCTCTCTCCGACTGGGAGCCTCTCAGCGGGAGGCGATTTTCAAACTCTAGAAACTCCCAAACTTTGCTCATCCTGAAGGTTCCACATCTCCACTATCTTCTGGTGTAAGGTAGTAACTTCATGAGGGATCATGTTTGTAGATGAGACTTGTTAAAGTCAGCAATGAGGCTTTTATAACGAGTAAGTCCCAACACTGACAACAACGTACTGAAACTAGAACCAACACGCATAAACAGACAGATCGGTCCCGCCTACTTACACTGTTGGTCTTTTTAAAATACGCAGTAATCGCTGCTCATCCTGCGTCCTAGCAGCAACCACTTTGGCGCCTCTGGAGTCGGTGTTTGTTTACGTCATGCTGCATTCAGTGTAATTGGAAAAAGGAGCTTCAAGCGCTTAGCCTCTGATTTTGTTTTCTTTCTGGCCTTAGTGCGGGGGGGACGGATCGGCGTCGATCAGAATCTGGGGGGCCAGATCCCCCCCTGTCCCCCACCCTATCTGCGCGCCTGCTTATCAGCATGCTTTTTGGTGTACTCCAGTCTCGTTTTGGTGTTTTTCTCTCATCAGTGTAGCCCTCTTGGGCAAATCTACTAACACATCTGCTCAAACTATGTTAACATTTCATAGTAAAAGACTGCAGCTCATTAATTATTTTAAAGGTGAAATATGTAAGAATTCTACAGTGAAATAATCACAAATTAGTCTAATGTCTCAATCATGTTGGAAGGAGATCTACGTCACACCGTCACTGAATATTCATGGACTCACCCATCTTGACGGGGAAGGCAGTTGGTTTAACGTCCTGGAAACAGCAGAGAACGTCTCGACTAGTAGAAGCTAACTGTCAGCATTAGCAACTCCACCACACTGCAGAACTCCTCCAGGCTTGTGTTATTTGTGGAGATAAAACATCAACGTTGCAAATCAGTAGTAGAGTGAATTTTACAAACAACATCTCTGAAAAGGAGCAACAGATATTTCAGGGGTTCAAACCTTTATAGAATGTAATGGTGCCTTTTATCAATCATTTATAGAACGTGTGTGATTCATGTGTGTTACTACAGATGTGAAATAATCGTGAAACCGTGATTATTTCTCAGACTATAACCGTACCACCAAATTTTTTATTGTTGCAACCCTAATCCAGTTATGTCTTCAAGACCAGCCTGTAATCTACTGACCCGATTCGATTCACTAGTTATTTCTTAACTGACTCTCATAGAAATACGGACCGGATTACATCAGGAATGAACTTTAACGACGACGGTTTCTGCTGCAGGAGTTTTTTGAGAACCCAGCCTTCAGGCCCGACGGGTTGAAGCTCTACCCAACCCTCGTGATCCGAGGCACGGGTCTTTACGAGCTGTGGAAGACGGGGCGGTACAAGAGCTACACACCCAGTGCTCTGGTGGACCTGGTGGCCCGGATTCTGGCGCTGGTTCCTCCCTGGACTCGAGTGTACCGGGTGCAGAGGTCAGGGATTTAAAGGTTTTCATTAAGCTAATGTAAAAACTAGCTAAAGCCTAGCTTTCACTGAAGGAGTGGAGATCGTGTCTGAGTTAAAACCTAAAATCCTAAAAATAACTTCATGCACCATGTCAGGAGTAACCTGAGCCCTCTGAGCCACCGCCACACCAAACTATGTCCAGGGTATCTGCAGGTTTAAGGGAGCCAAATTTAAGCTTTTTAAGACCTTTTTTAAGGCCACTTTGACCAAATTTAAGCTTTTTTTTTTGTTTCCAATTAAATTTAAGCTATAATTTCCAGCTATTGCCTGGAACCGGTGCTAACCACGTTGCGAACGTGGGATTAGCCATCCAGTTACCATTAAACTTGCGCTTCCCCATGGCGCACGCTCCCACTAGCTTAACCAGCTAATGTGCTCATCTAAAAACAGCCCCTTTCACAACCAGCTGAATGTACGGTTCCACTTATGCACATGTCATACACAAAAAATGCTGAACACAAACTAGAAATTCACAAAAAAAATTTTAGAAATAAAAGAGTCTTATTAATTGGGTCTTTGGTAATTTAAGACCTTTGGAAACTGTATTTAAGGATTATTTATAATTTTTAAGGATTTTTAAGGCCTTAAATTTGGAAAAGCCAATTTAAGACTTTTTAAGGACCTGCGGATACCCTGTATGTCCATTCTGACAGTCGCAATGCTGGCTGTGGATCATTAGCTGTGGCAGCCATCTTGAATGAGATTCCTTCAAACTGTAACGAGCTGTAGGTCTACGTTTAGTGATGTTTAGAGATAGTTGCTGAATAAACCAGTGACTGGATCCATGAGAATAGTTCTGTCATGTCCTCTGAATGCTTTAAGTTTTCCTGTGTGTCCCCCGTCCCTCCCTCTTCATTAGGGACATCCCCATGCCGCTGGTGAGCTCCGGGGTGGAGCATGGGAACCTGAGGGAGCTGGCCCTGGCCAGGATGAAGGACATGGGCACTGAGGTGAGACTTACGGGGCTGCTTTGTGAGTCAGGAAGCTGGTGGATGGTTTCCAGCTGCTGCCCATCAGAGTCCTTCCACAGGCGTGGGTCAGGACCGTCGGAGCACCTTTACTCCCACTCATACAGACGTTTGGGTGGAAAATAGAAACTAGTAACACATTTGATGAGATGAAGCTGGAAACTCGGCTGCTCGGGAACAACGAAGTGGAGTAAAACATATTCATTAGAGATAAGCAAACGGAGTCTTGCCGAGCGTTAGCATAATCAACGCTTTCTTCCTTATATGGAAGTGCTTTTCCCGACTTCCCTTTGTGCTTTTGCATCATTCCTCAGATGAATCTCTTCGTTTCCATACAGAGTGGTAGAAACCACCTCAGCTCTGAGCTGCGTTTGATGACACGTATCGGCCTGGATATGGTTGTGATGGCGCTGCGCTGAACTGAAACCATCATAACTCTGACCTGGTTTCCTGTCTCTGTTAGCCTGCGGGCGGAGCAGACCGTTGATAATAAGCTAAAAGTTTGCTTTTCTCTTGGTTATCCTTGAATCTGAAAGCTTCCCAAACACACCAGACCAGGTTGGGCACGTCAGTGGTTGCCGGGGTAAGAGTTGGTGATCTAAGTGCAACAGGTGGAACCAATCAAACTTCACGTGTGAAGGTCTTCTTATGATGTCATGAACCGCCAGACTGACCCGATGTCACAATAGTCCTGAAGGAGACTGAAAACTTAAATAGCAGACTTTTGGTTTTATTGTGAAAGGTGCCGACGGGTTTGACCAGCTGCTCTGCGGAGACAGGCGTGTAGTATCCAACACAAGCTTTAGACGGAGGGCCTGAGACCCTGTCCACACGTAGCCGCTGTCCCACTGAACCAAGATATTGCTCTACCGTTTGGCCGTCGTCACACCAAAGTAAAGATAAACAACACAAACAGTATTCTTTAGAAATCTGAACAGATTAGAGATTAGCGAATTCTCCATCGTCAGCATTTGCTTGTTTGTGTAAATGAGCGTTGACGTAAATAACCGGGGTTTGGATTTGATAATGAAAAAAAGCTGTGACATCACACCGCTCGATGTAGAAGACCACAGGTGAAGGGCAACATTAAGGACGATTACTGTCCACCACCTAGTTACAGGAAGCCTAAGTCTGCTTCCGCATCACGGGTCCGCTGGAAGAACGAAAACATGAAAGCAGGTCATCGGGGCTAAAAGCGCCGTTTTCTAATCCGCTTTATGACTACACAGCAGAAATCAGCACGTCGCATATGTGACGTCACCACATACAGCGGTGTGACCCCCCCCCTTCCTGGTTTCTTATTCTTTTGCATGTTTGTCACACAAAATGTTTCTGATCATCAAACACATGTAACCGTTAGTCAAAGATAACACAAGGAAACACAAAATGCAGTTTTGAAATGATGGTTTTTATTATTTAGGGAGAGAACTAAATCCAAACCTACATTGCCCTGTGTGAAACAGTAATTGCCCCCTGAACCTAATAACTGGCTGGGCCTCCCTTAGCAGCAATAACTGCAATCAAGCGTTTGCGATAACTTGCTACGAGTCTTTTTCAGCGCTCTGGAGGAATGTTGGCCCACTCATCTTTGCAGAATTGTTGTAATTCAGCTTTATTTGAGGGTTTTCTAGCATGAACCGCCTTTTTAAGGTCATGCCGTAGCATCTCAATAGGATTCAGGTCAGGACTTTGACTAGACCACTCCAAAGTCTTCATTTTGTTGTTCTTCAGCCATTCAGAGGTGGATTTGCTGGTGTGTTTTGGGTCATTGTCCTGCTGCAGCACCCAAGATGGCTTCAGCTTTAGTTGACCAACAGATGGCCGGACGTTCTCCTTCAGGATGTTCTGGTAGACGGTAGAATTCATGGTTCCATTTATCACAGCAAGCCTTCCAGTTCCTGAAGCAGCAAAACAACCCCAGACCATCACACTGCCACCACCATATTTTACTGTTGGTATGAAGTTCTTAGTCTGAAATGCTGTGTTACTTCTACGCCAGATGGAACGGGACAATAAGTTCTACTTTTGTCTCATCAGTCCATGAGGTATTTTCCCAAAACTCTTGGCAATCATTGAGTTGTTTCTTAGCAAAACTGAGACGAGCCCTGATGTTCTTTTTGCTTAACAGTGGTTTGTGTCTTGGAAATCTGCCATGCAGGCCATATTTGCCCAGTCTCTTTCTTACGGTGGAGTCGTGAACTTTGACCTTAACTGAGGCAAGTGAGGCCTGCAGCTCTTTAGAAGTTGTCCTGGGGTCTTCTGTGACCTCTCGGATGAGTTGTCTCTGCGCTCTTGGGGTAATTTTGGTCGGCCGCCCACTCCTGGGAAGGTGCACCACTGTTCCATGTTGTTGCCATGTGTGGATAATGGCTCCCACTGTGGTTCGCTGGAGTCCCAAAGCTTTAGAAATGCCTTTATAACCTTTACCAGACTGATGGGTCTCAATCACTTTTGTTCTCATTTGTTCTCGAGTTTCTTTGGATCTTGGCGTGATGTCTAGCTTCTGAGCTGCTTTTGGTCCACTTCTCTGTGTCAGGCAGCTCATATTTAAGTGATTTCTTGATTGAAACAGGTGTGGCAGTAATCAAGCGTGGGGGGTGGCTACAGAAATTGAACTCAGGTGTGAAACACCACAGTTGGGTTATTTTTTAACAAGGAGGGCAATTACTTTTTCACACAGGGCAATGTAGGTCTGGATTTAGTTCTCTCCCTAAATAATAAAAACCGTCATTTCAAAAGTGCATTTTGTGTTTCCTTGTGTTATCGTTGACTAACGGTTAAATGTGTTTGATGATCAGAAACATTTTGTGTGACAAACATGCAAAAGAGTAAGAAATCAGGAAGGGGGCGGATAGTTTTTCACACCACATAAGCTCCTCCCCCCTAGCGTAGCTGCTACTCACCACATGACCAGATTCATGGTGGTTCTTTCCTCCTGTGGGAAGTTTACAGCCCTTTGCCCTCAGTGTTCTCTGTGTCTGGTTCGATGACATCACATTCATGAAGCTCATTTGTAGTCCTGGACTTATTTTTCACACAGAACCTAAAATAGCGTTTCCCCCGTTCGAAAATAAGCGCGTTCTTGGTACAAAAATGTGTCCTTAAAGTCCACGGACATCATATGTGAAATCCACGGCACAAAACAAGCGGAACAAAATAGCGTTTTTAGCCCCGTTGACTTGCGTTCATTTTTTCGTTTTTCTGGGGACCCGTGGTGCGGAAGTAGGTGGGCGTGGCTTAGGTTCCCTATTCCACATCCAAGGAATGTTTTCCTGCAAAGACGCCGACCGTTTGGGGAACTACTGCCACCTACGGGCTCAGCATGCTTATGAATGTGTTTCAACGTCACTGGAAAGTTTAGCTGAAAATGGGGGTTAGGGGTTTTATAAAGACCCGGCTGCGTGTGCACTCGAGCTGAATGTGCCTCTGTGGCAGCGTTACGGCGACATCAGTGAAAGAACAACATGAAAATACGTTTAACCAAATGAAACCCAACCGTAGAAACACCTTTTTACACGTTCACCTGGAAAAGCTGCAGCACAACAAAAACTACGATGGATCTGAAGAAGTTACTTTAATCTGATTACTTAAACTGAAGTTTAACGCATTTGAGTAGTCGCTACTGAAACAGGTGGTCAGGTAGAATAACACATTCATTACATCACTGGCCATAAATAACACGGTCAAATTCAACATCCTGATTATTGCTGGGAAGCACAAGCCAAAGTTCACATTTAAGTCAGCACGTGGTGGAGTTCAGCTGTTTAGTGCGGATTTAAACTAATGAGAGAATAAATTATTACTTATCTTATCTATCTATATAGACTGCCATAAAATAGTTTTGGCCTTTTTAGATAAGAAATGTTGTAACCTTAAAATACACTTAGACAACAAATATTAAACTCCGTCAGTCACACGATGACCTAGGTGGACAGAGCTAACGCTGCTGCGCCGCCATTTGTAATTCAACACTGGCGGGCAAAAAGCTCCAAAGCTAGTAAACAGGAGCGACCCAGAAGTCTCTTGTACCCCTAAGAAGCCACGCCATTTTTTTGTTTTACTCTAATATCCGGTGCTAGAGGCTAGCGTTGAGCTAACAATGCTAACAGTGAATTAAAAGCAGTCGGCTCTAAAGATATTTCAAGCTACTTTTTAAATGACCAAAAACTATAAAAACTCCATGTGAGCGCAAAGTTGCCAGCTGGGAAATATAAACGTTGACTTCATATGTTTGATTGAAAAATGGGCTGCAGTAACTACATGTGACCACAGGATGTCACTCTTACTTAGTTTTTACATATTGCACCTTTAAAATATAACTTTTATCACTTTGACAGCCCTGTTGGAAGTGCTGCATTTAGCTGGTGGGGTCGTTTACCAGCCCAGGAGCTTCACCACAGATTTTCATCTAAACATCTGTTTGGTTCCAGACTGACGACAGTATAAAATTAACGTTTATGTTAACCACTAGTCACGAGACATTAGAGCTGATTTTAAAACAGCAGCTACATGTTTTTTCCAGTTTGGACTAGTCATTAGCTCATCAGTTCTGAAAATCTCTGTTTCTCTGAACAGAGGCTGTTCAAGAAGCCATCTTTGTTGAGTAAAATTGTAATTATGTATAACTTTCATAAAGAAACGTTGCAAATGACGATAGTTTTTCTAGATTTGGATTCTTGTAGAGTTCTTTCATAGCTGAGTGTCCCAGCGCAGTAACCCGGGTCTGTCCTTCTGTCTGTTCAGTGTCGAGATGTGAGGACCAGAGAAGTGGGCATTCAGGAGATCCACCACAAAGTCAGGCCTTACCAGGTACCTGTGCACACTAAAGCCTTTCAGTAAGGCAGCGACATGTTTCACTGACTCGTGCACCTGCAGGTGGAGCTCATCAGGAGGGACTATGTGGCCAACGGTGGCTGGGAGACGTTCCTGTCCTACGAGGACCCGGAACAGGACATCCTGATCGGCCTGCTGCGGCTGCGTCGCTGCTCTCCTCAGTCCTTCAGGCCGGAGCTGAAAGGAAGCGTGTCCATCGTCCGTGAGCTGCACGTGTACGGCAGCGTGGTCCCCGTGAGCAGCAGAGACCCCAGCAAGTTCCAGCATCAGGTGGCTACACCCCAGCTCACCGACGTTCTGTTCGATCCAAAACGTCTCGGCATGTTTTAGACGTGGCTCGTTTGTGCAGGGCTTTGGCATGATGCTGATGGAGGAGGCCGAGAGGATCTCCAGAGATGAGCATGGGTCGCGGAGGCTGGCCGTCATCTCAGGTACGACAGAGCTTCACTCGGTGTCGTGTAACCCACATGTGGGACCCATCTGTGGTTCTGTTTGTGTCTTCCTGCAGGCGTCGGAACAAGGAACTACTACAGGAAGCTGGGCTACGAGCTGGACGGCCCGTACATGGTGAAGGACCTCTACGGTCCAGGAATGGACTGAACTGGGCGTAGCTTTATCTGGACGGTGCACACGGAGACACCGCTGCTTTTATTCATCAACAGGGACACGATTCTTGCAGCGAATGCAGGGAAACAGTTCCAGCATCGGGGGGGGGGGGGATAATGGCTGGTTCTTCTGTGCTCAGCCCATTCATCTGCTTTTATCCAAGCTGCTGCATTTCCTGTTGTATTTAGATAAGGAGGTGCGTGAGAGGGCACGGGGAGTGAGGGAGTCTGGGTGGAGGGGCACGTTCGGTGTTTAAGGCAGATGATGGTTCTGACACCTCCAGGACCCTGATGGGTCCTCTGTCTGAACCCCTGAGGAGGCTTCTGATGGAAAACTAGAAACCCTTAGAGGAAGGTTTGGGCTCTCTGTGAATATTTTCCTGTTCCTGCTCGCCTCCACGCTCCAAGTTAATCTCGTCTAAATGAAATAAAAATGAGGAGCTGCTTTTTGATTTTGACACAGGGAATGATCGTTTCTAAGCCTCAGAGGGTCTTTGGGTTTCAGTGGTTCTCCAGACTAAACCCAGCTTTGTTCATCTTCCTTCCTGATTAAAGCACGTTTTCAGTTCATCTCGTTTCAGCTGGCTGGTCTCCAGGTAAACCCCTAAAGATCTCAGGTTCTATAGAAGAGTCACATAACCCCCCCCCCCCCCCCCCCCCCCAGGGGTCCAGCCCCCCAGGAGACCCCTGATGATTGCCCTCTGAGACTGTTTACCAGACTCATTGGATCCAGCCTTCCCAATTACATCTCCATCCCGACCGCAGCGCTCCGCCGCTCTCTTACTGAAAAATAGCCGGCAGTGAAGTCTCAACTCATCGAGCCCTTTGCCTCGTACAGACTCAGCTTCACGGGGCGACTGAAGCTGAACGGACACGACGCCACGCGGGGCCGTGCTGGTGTTGCGGTTCTGACGCAGTGAGGAATCGGGCCGCAGTCAGGCTTCCTCTCCACGCTCCCTCCCTCCTATCAGCTGTGAAATCTAAACAACCCCCCCCCCCCACCTGAGCGGATTTGTGCTTAAAGGGAGGCGGAGTACGCTCTAATCGTCACGGCAACACCAGCAGAAGTGTGGGGAGTTCTCTAAAACCCTGCAGAGCTGAAGGTTACGGATTTATTTATCTGCAGAGACGACGCGTGTGTGTGTGTGTGTGCGTGCGTGTGTGTGTGTGTGTGTGTGTGCGTGTGTGTGTGTGTGTGTGTGTACACTACAGAAGCTTTTCATGTCTTGCTTTATGACCCCTCCTTAATGACAGACAGATATCATTCGGGATCCCTCCGTTTGATTTATTTAGGCTTAAAGACCAAGTTCACTGACAAACATGAACATAAATAGTCTCCTACACCGATCCGCATTGGGTCACAGATGGAAAACGGACGAGGAGACGCTGAGATGATGAAGTCCCGACACATCTACGTCACACCGTCACTTAACATCCATGACCTCAGGCCTTGATGTTTCAGTCACACACTGTAGCGGATACCCTCATCATTAATGGTACAGAGATAATGCAGCACAGGTTTGGTTTAGAAAAATACCGGACACACCTCGCTGTTCCACGCCTCACTTCCTGTCTGGCTCCTGCAAGACGATGACCTGCCCCGGGGGTTCTGGAAAAACAGAATCCATGCAGCAGTGTTGATGTTTAAGGAAGCTGTACAGCAGGTGTGGACTGGGAGTTCTGGAGAATCCCAGAAGGACTGGAGCGCTCTGGGTCGGTGTTGGGTCGGTGCAGCAACGTCCCACCTCTTGCTCAGAGATCTGAAATCAGGAGAACCATCAGTCAGCAGCGCCGGTTATCCCGGCTCCCACCAGAGAATTCTGCTGGTGGTGGTCGGAGGGACCGGTGGAGCCTTTGCTCAGCAACCTTGCCTCTGTCAGTGTGCCCCAGGACAGCTGTGGCTACATTGTAGCTCATCACCGTCAGGGAGTGTGAATGGATGAACGATACTGTAGAGTGAAGCGCTTTGAAGTCCTCTTACTGTTTATTCTGCAACATTTCATGTTTTATCTCCACAAATGGCACAAGCCTGGAGAAGTTCTGATGTGTGGTGGAGTTGCTAATGCTAATGGTTAGCTTCTACTAGCAGAGATGCTGTCTGCCATTTCCTGGATGCTAAAACAACAGCCTTCCCCTTCGTGAGTCCATGAATGTTAAAGGTTGACTATGGAACACTGACAGTCTAGCGGACTCTAGTGGTCAGAGACGGTATTGCAACAACAGGGCCAGTTTGGGTCACAGCACTTCATCATCTCTACGAAGTTTATTTTACAGCAGAATTTACCGTTAGAACGTCTCGGCTCAGATCAGCTGCTCGACTTGTCGAGTCCGCCATTTTACAGTCCCAGCCTCGCCTTGCTCAGTGGACTTTTAGCACAACGATGCCCTCTAGTGGCTGGTAAGATGTAAACAAACAGTGTCGTGCCAACAGAAGAAAAATGTGATTAGCTTCAAAAGGAGAAAACGTACATTCTGCACACCCGAGAACGCCCCGGGGAGATTTTTTAAAACGTAGAACGGTTTATTAAAATGTTCCATACGATTTTCATTTTCACCATCATATTTAAAAGTAAATCCCATTTCTCAGTGAACTTGGTCTTTAAACTCCTCCACTTGAAGTAGACCATCCCCCCTGATCTGGCCTGTTCCAGTTGAGAACCACAGATTAGGACGCGTCGCTCCTCCTTACCGGCCGAATAGCCACCCACCACACGTTCCCTAAGCACAGCGACGATGGTTATTCCAAGCGTCTCCCTACGTTTATGGGGCCCTTATCACCAACTAACATGGATGTAGTTTTGAGGAATGACATAACCCCCTACTGTTTCTAAAGTCAGTTTGTCCCCTGCACTTTTTACCATCCAACATCATTAAATGGACTCTACTTGAGCACTAGGACCAAGTGGAAGACACCTGTGACATTTCTGATGAAGACTGCAGACGACGGTCAAACATGTAAAGGTAACCCGAAACACCTTCATGTTCGAAGCCAAAAGATTGTTTAATATTTAAAAAGCGGACATAATGAACATTATAAGGGAAAAACCATTTCAGTTTGGTTGTACGTGTGAAAATGTGTAAAGGTTCAAGAAACATGGGTACTTTTAACACACACACACCTGCTACCAGGTGCTGGTGATGGACTGAGACTGATGGCCTGTAATAAACGGTGAGGTCGTTGGTTTGATAACATCCAGTCCTAAAGTCTGGCTGTAATTTCCTGTTCATGGAGAGCACGTCAGCCATCATTAGTCACAAAAACCGTAAGACTTCAGCTGCTCGTGATGATGAAATGTTTCAGTGGGACATTTAAAAGTGATCATATTCAGCACAATAATAATATAACGCATGCTTTTTACTAGAAAAATAAATTGTATTTAACTGGAAAATCATTAGCATCGGTATCCGCATCCCTCAGATCAGTGCATTTTAGGTTAAAATGGGTTTTTATTTCATCGATTTATCACACAAGTAAAAATATTTCTGCAAAACGCAACAAACACAGTGGGTATAAATATTAATGTTGCTCCAAGGATGTCTGTCCTTTAGATTAAGAGGGCTAAATGGAAATGAGAAAAGCTCTGGAAGACTTTTAAAACTACAAAAAGACAAAACTATAAACACCAGCTGTGTGGTCAGAGCAGGACGAGCAACAGCTCATAAAACCATCTAAACAGGGGAAAGTGGAGCTTTCACACCTGAGTGCCAGCAGGTCCATCAGCAGATTCATGCTCAAATGAAGAATGAAGAAACTTTAGCTGGTTGCTAAGTTCCCTCTTCTCAGTTTCCATGACAGAAACACAATATTTGATCTAATTCTACAATCGCGTCTGATGTTGCTGCCCCCGAGGCTGTGGCAGAGTCAAGTCCAGCTATCTTGGGTATCGAGTCAGTCAGCAGGAGTCCTCTTCCAAAGCGGAGAGCACTCTGGCCTCCAGCTGGTCAGCCGACGGCCGAGCGTCCGGGTCCGAGGCCAGCATGTCTACAAGCAGGGAGCACATGCCTGGACCGGGAGGGGGGGGCACCCTTCTACTCTTCATAGGGATGCACAGCTGGAGGTCGGCATTCTCCCACAGAGCTTCTCCCAGTGGCATCAGCCAGCGACCCTTGCACACGTATGCACCTGAAGGACAAACAGAAACAGGCAGGTCCGGATTTAGAGTTACGCAGCGGCTGGTTCATCCGAGTCACACAAACGATGGGTGACTCTCACTGGTGGTCGGAGGGACCGGTGGTGCCGGTGTACGACTCTGTCAGAGCGCCCCAGGGCAGCTGTAGCTGCATCGTAGCTCATCCCCAGCAGTGTGTGAACGGATGAATGACGCACTGTAGTGTAAAGCACCTCTGACGATAAAAGGCGTTATGCAAGTCCGGGTCGTTTACCATTTAAATGACACTTTAACATGAAACAGGAAATTTGTTAGTGTTTTACCTGAACGGCCACGTGTACTAGTACTATAACCTTAATTAATACTTGACTCGCCAATCAATGAGACTCGTCTCACCGTTATGTTCGCTCTGCACACACCTGATGCTTTTGGGCCAAGGTGTTTACGGGCGTACACACGCACACACACACACACACACACACACACGCGCACGCGCACACGCACACACACACACCATAAAACTTTGGGTTCTAATAACATGAGCTACTATCTGACAGTCTTTGGACTTAATGAACAAATGAAGATTAAAATGTTCACCAGCTGACATCACACCATGCATCAGCTCCCTACATTATCGAAGACTATCCATGAAGGTAATTAAGAAGGCATTAACCACTACTTCATCTTCAGGTACTATGATGGTAATTTACCAGAGTGTACCTCGTTAAAATTACTACCATCAGACCCGCAGGACGTGGTCGGTGGGTGCACCAGAAAGGCTACCTGTAGGGTTACAGATGTCGATAACATCAGCCAGCGTTGGTTGTTCCATCTCTAGACCACTACAGTTCACCCTAGCAGGTCAGCCTGGTCCAGGTCCAGACTCTAGCGAGCTGGTCCACAATTCCAGTTCAAAGGTGAGTGGGCATGTCCCCCTGTGAACCCACCACCTGCAGGAGGACCAGGTGGAAGACCAGGGCAGATGGTTTAGCTGTCTGAGCTCCAAAATGTAAAACTGATGTGAATCAATGTGTGTAGGTTCTTTCTGCTCCTCGTTCCTCTGGAGAGAAGCCTGGAGACCCATCCTGTGTGTGAACATGAGGTGTTTCCCAGGAACACCACTCGGCGTGGTTTGAGCCAGTCCATCCGGGTGTAGTTTTGTTCCCATGCCAGCTCCACGATAGAAAGTGGGCGCGCCCCTCATAGGTGCAGGGGTGGGTGTGCCATTTTTACTCATGACAAAATAACATGAGGTGATCAGTAAACACTGAGGTAACGTGTATGCTCCACAGAAACAACTCTGCACAAAAATGGTGTTGCTGGACATTTTTCCACTTTTATGCAGGCAGTGAAACAAAAACCTCCGGAGCAACCAGTGACTCTGGCCCCTAGCCAATCAGCGGCCCAGTAACGGTAACGGCATTGCAACGATGGGAAAAGTAATTAGATTACTCTGTTACCTAAAAAATAACATGGTTAGTAGCACTGTTATACTTAAACGCAGTTACTCCCAACACCGGTGATCAGTATCACCGATCTGCATCAGTAAAACGGTTTTGCCCCGCTAACCGCTTCAAGTCCTTCTGCTGAGCTCGGGGCCACCAGAACGCCGCTATAGCAACACGTTTACTGGGTAACCGCAGAAGAAGAAATGAGCTCGTCACATGACCAAACAAACGTGCTCAGACCTGAAGCAGTAAGCAAAGAGCAGTGTGGGAGGAGCTTCCTCTTCGTTACTTCGATCTTGGAACACAACAAGCCTCACATCAACGCTCTGAGCCTGGCAGGACACGGTGCAGCAAACTGAACGGAGACCAGCAACAGGTCAGTCGGCCATGACGCTCCTGCTTGCGTCGGCCTCCTACTCATTTGTCTAGTGAAATAAAAAGATGCCAGTGTCATTATTTAGTTCGATGGAAGAAAACTACAGGCTGTTGAAACCGTGGCCTCCAGAATGCGTTTCTGAGCACACAAGCAGGGTGTGTGTGTGTGTGACGTCAGACGGTTCGCTGCGAAACAAGTTCGGAGTCTGACGGTCACCCCACTCTCTTTACTTTTTGTTCATAAGTTAAACGAGTGTGGGACTTTAGTCGTTTCAGAATTACATAAGAGAAGACGAAGCCTTTTATTTCTAGAGCGGGGGCAAATCTTTGTGTGTGGGGTGGGTTTGGTTCCCGGTTAACCGGCTATTAACCATTAAGGAGCGTCAATAACCCGTTACAGATGTATTTACTCGGGTTACCTTTGATATTTAAATGTGTTTCTGATGTAAATCAGTAAAATAGGGCCGATGCTTCTTCACACAAGTACCAACGCTCATGCTGCTATGGATTCAACTCGCTATAATCCATATATATTAATGATTACTCATCTCTTTGCCATTTAGATTGTCCCGTCTGCTGAAGATGAATTTGTGATGTATAGCATCGGACATTTTTAATATGTGCCAGTTCATTTCATCAGACTTGATTCAGAGTGATGTGTCATTAACCTGCGTGACCTCACACTCAACCTTTCCATCCTTCCCAGCAGCCAGCCTTACTGGTGTGTAACGGCTGATTCCTGTAAACTCACCCAGCTGCTCCTGGTTAGACCCTTCCTCCATAAACGTGATCCTCTCCAGGACGGCCCAGAAGAGCACCCCCAAGGAGAAGATGTCTGCTTGGGCAGTGTAGCTGAGACCGCCCCAGACCTCCGGGGCCATGTAGAAGTCAGAACCACAGGTGGAGGAGAAGTGCTGCCTGGTCGGATCACCATTCACCACACATGCACTCATCTTACTGAGACCAAAGTCCGCCACCTTCAAGAGAAGCAGGGAGACAAAGGAGAGGAAATTCAGAAACTAAAGCACATTTTCTAGAGTCGCTGGTGTTTTATGCGTTCCTACATGTAACCCGAAAGGCAACACGTGACCCAGAACTAGGGATGCAACGATACCACTTTTTCCAAACCGATACGATACTTGGATCCGAGTACTCGCCGATACCGAATACCGGTACTTCTACCACACAAAAAATGCAGATTTTATTTTCTTCTCTGCTTTCAACAAGAAAAGACTGTGAGGTAGATAAAAAATAAGATATATGAATGGAAATCACCACAAAACTAAAATATTAGGTGATCAGAAATGACAAGTTACAGTGAAGCCATTTTCAAGCAACTGCATTGGTATCGGTTAACTTCTACCGATACCGATACTGGTATCGTATCAGTGCATCCCTACACAGAACCTACATCAGGTCTTTAGTAGTGGGCTCAGTGGAAAGTTTATGAACATTTAACATCTAAGCAGCTGCATGGTGACGCTGTGGTTAGCACTGTTGCCTCGCAGCACGAAGGTTGCAGGTTCGAAACTCGGCTGCGGCCTTTCTGCGTGGAGTTGCGTGTTCTCCCCATGCATGCGTGGGTTTCCTCCGGGTACTCCGGTTTCCCCCACAGATCACAACATGCTCTATAGGTTATAAACTGTAAGTCGCTTTGGATAAAAGCATCTGCTAAATAAACATAAACCAGTTGAATGCTTCAGGTTTCTGATCAAACAGAAAGACATCAGAAGAGCCAGGAATAAAGCCTCAAACTATTTCAACCTCAAACATTTCTAACCCGTTTATGCACTTGCCCTTTCTAACGTTTACAGTTGTATGAATCCCATGTTTCATGGTTACTTTGCTAGAATAAATATGATTTTTAAATCAGATGTACTGCACTAACTAGCCAGTTACTTGTCTCTCTCGTGTAGGGCTGAAACGATTCCTCGAGTACCTCGAATAATTCGAGTACAAAACAGCCTCGAGTCAAATTCTCTGCCTCGAGGATTCGTTTAGTTCACGTTTAATTAATTCATGGCTTTGCAATCACCCGGGGTCACGTTTCACCCGGACCGAAATAAGTGGCGCACATACACACTGCACTGAATGCACACGCGAGTAGGGAACGCAACTTAACTTTCTCTTAAGTCATGGCGGACAACGTGGACCCCGGTGGAGTGCGAAAAAGACACAAAATGCCAAAGGTGTGGGAGCATTTTTCACGTCGTAAGGCGGGAAACGTAGTCCAGTGTAAAAACTGTTAAATGGATCTAGCCTACCACAACACCACATCCTCCATGCTGCAACCTGACCAGGAAACATCCACATGTAAACGTCACTTCTGCACGCGGACTCGGAGCCTCCACAAGATAATGTGTTTTAGCCTGTATTTCTATATATCCTGCAGACGCTGTGCGACTTTTTTGTTTGTAGCACTCACACCGTACGTCTGGTAGCAACACGTCGGACTTGAAATGTGCTAAAAATAGCAGTTTTTACACAATATGTCGGACTTTTTATTGTGTTGTTATTGAGATTTGTTGTCCCTCAGGATCGCTGCAGGAGGACACGGGTCTTTATGAGGAAAACGAAAGAAAGTAAATAAATGTTGTGTGATCAGTGTAATTTGACAAAACCACAGCAAACATGCTTTCGACAATCCTTGTTAGTGTGTGAGAAAAAAAGTGAGCGGTTCTGGTTCTGTTTGGGCCGCAGCCGCTCGCAGCGCTACTTCAACGGTTATCCTCCTAGTTTTTGTCTGGCTTGCAGGCTAGCAGATTCTCGCACGAGGGGAAAATCGGCTCAGGTTGTTTACTTATTTTTTGCACACGCATTTGTTTACTGTGAAGTAAAGTTGAGGAGGTGCTGAAGTTTTGCAAACTTAATTTTGAATAAAACTTGAAGAATAACTGGCAATTGCTTGCTCATTTTAAGAGGTCTTTCATAATTATAACATGCTATTTGATATAATGGTTTACAAACACAAAAGGGTAATTTATTAGAGTACTCGATTAATCGATAAAAGATTCCATAGAGTACTCGATTACAAAAATATTCGATAGCTGCAGCCCTACTCTCGTGTATTATGGCTGGGCGATTTGGCCCAACTCGATAACGATTAATGGACGACAACTACAGGCATGCACAGAAACAAAAGTTGTCCACTAGATGGGGTTGTCACATGTATTAGTTGAGTCACATTTTTACGTGACTCGCATGAACGCTGCCAACCTACACGTCTTTTTTTTCTGATCAAATTTATTGACATGAGAAAATTTTTCATGATAAGTCAGAAATTTCGATAACAATAAATTTTCGATTGATTGCCCAGCCCTAATATATATATATATATATATATATATATATATATATATTAGGGCTGCATGGTGGCGCAGTGGTTAGCACTGTTGCCTCGCAGCACGAAGGTTGCAGGTTCGAAACTCGGCTGCGGCCTTTCTGCGTGGAGTTGCGTGTTCTCCCCATGCATGCGTGGGTTTCCTCCGGGTACTCCGGTTTCCCCCACAGATCACAACATGCCCTATAGGTTATAGATTGTAAGTCGCTTTGGATAAAAGCGTCTGCTAAATAAACAAATATTTGTGTGCACACACACACACACACACACACACACACACACACACACGGCCATTTATATGGATACACCTTAATAAAATGTGAATGGTTGGTGATATTAACGTCCTCTTAGTGGCATATTAGAATATATGAGGGGGCAAACTTTTCCAGATTGGTGGTGACCATGGTGGCCATTTTGAAGTTGGCCATCTTGGATGGAACATTTTGTTTTTTCAATAGGAAGAGGGTTATGCGACACATCAAACTTATAGGGAATTTCACAGGAAAAATAATGGTGTGCTTGGTTTTAATGTAACTTTATTCTTTCATGAGTTATTTACAAGTTTCTGACCACTTATAAAATGTGTTCAATGTGCGGCCCATTGAGTTGGAGTGTCAATGCACATTTTCCATTCTTCACACACTGATGGCAACACCGCAGGAGAAATGCCAGGTCACCTGCTTGTGCATAATTATACGTCTCTAGGGAGCTTCCTGAACAGGTTTTAGTCATGAGGTTCTGCACTTTGCCTCAGACAAACTTATGGTGGTTAAATGTTCTGGATAATTTTGCACTCCGCTGCCACACTGGATTTGAAGCGGGCGCTGAATAATTCAAAGTTCTCCAAATGAAATGCCCAGAAGTCAACCAGACTCTCTAAAAGATAGAAGGGCTTCCACTTCCCCCACGATGTTGTGCTCTTGTGCACAATGTCAAGTGCGTCAGACGCGCTCCCAGCTCCTCCTCGGCGTGCCACTTGCGCACTCTGTCAGCAGCGAGATGCGGAGAAAATGTGAGATAATGCTCAGATGCACTGATCTTTTCCTGATTGTCCTTGATTGTTACCTCTACCATCTTCTCTGCGTAATGTATGAAATATCTACACACCTGTGTAACAAACTTACTCAAGGGCAAACAAACAAATCAGTCACCTATTATAAAAAACAACTGTTGAATGGCAGCCCATCGTCTATGGTCGAATAATTCATCCTAGCTCTACGTAAAAGTTGCCGTTAGCTGGTCAACACCATCTCAGTTTCTCCAAATGAAGGTAGTTCAAAGTGCTTTTTACAACAGGCAAGATCTTTGACCAGCCACATATATAACTTTAGTCTATGTTTGGCTGAAAGTCTAGCCTGGCCACTACCCATAGATCGATCATAGACAACTGTAGATTCTGCCTCACAACTGTCTTTCAAACCGTCTCCTTATGCTACTGGACAGCGCTAGGACCAATGTCAATGGCGCAGTCTACCACCGTAGAAAAAGATGCAAAGACGTTTCTAAATAAAGAACTTACATTGATCTATCCGCTATTGAACCAAAGAAAAGCATAAGTCTAAATTAGTCGCAGCAATGAGAGATGAAAAGTATCACTATTCAATCTTTTCCTGAATAAATTCAGCCTTAGTTTAAAAAAGATAGTTACCATATTTTCCGGACTATAAGTCACACTTTTTTTTCATAGTCTGGCCGGTCCTGCGACTTATATACCAAATTATGTATACCGCGCTGCTGCGGGCCGGCTCCGGACCAGGAATAAGCTCCTCTGCCCCGCTGGGAGGGTTTGAAACACTGCCATCACCTGCTGAGACCGTAGCGCGCTGCTGCGCCCTGGTTGTTTATTCTGTTATTGTTACCGGTGTTCTGGGAATTTCTCCTACCTGGGAAACCATCCTACCCGTTGTTCCTGAGCATGTGCGCGTATGCGCACAACACAAAAAGGGAACGCTACTCCGTTGTCATATTTGCAGGAAAATAGGTAAGTTGTAAGTATTAGTACTTTTTATTGGCGTTGATACTTGATTTTTAGGTTTAGGGTTAGGGTTTGTGTCATCTAAAACACCGTAAAATGATCCTATGGGTAGGATGTTTTGCCAAAGTAAGACGTTTTCTCAGAACACCGGTACTTGTCTTGCAATGTGAAATGCTTGGTCTCAGATTTTGAAAGAAAAATAAAATTTCTCCCCCAAATGCGACTTACAGTCCAGTGCGACTTATATATGTTGTTTTCTTCTTCATTATACATTTTATGGCTGGTGCACCTTATAGTCCGGGAAATACGGTACATAAATTATTGCATTTAAATCAGTTTGTGTGTGTTCCTTATTGAAAGTAGGGCTGCATGATATTAGGAAAACCTGCGGTATTCGATAACAGCCATTAACATTGCGAAGACGATATTACTTGCGATAAATAAAAACCTAATTCAGGAACAAAAATAATCAAAAACAAAAATAAATAAATCATCTAAATGAGAAAAGCAAAAGATGTGAGGAAAGGGAAAAAGGAACATGAACAAGAAAAGGCAATCGGTGGATCCCGGGAAAAGCAGAATCAGCAAAAAGAGCAGAACAAAGCTAACTCAGGTGTTTGCTAGCCATCTAAATGAAGTGCCGTCTGCCTCGGGGGCGGACATCTAACATATGAGAACCCACCCATTTGGCCAAATGGGTGAAGAGCTCCGTTTGATTTGTAAAAAAACATCATGCTTCCTTTAGATTGACAGAAGGGTTAGGGTTATGTGTAGCAAACATCTGAGCTGACCAGTCACTGCGATATTTATCCATTCTTTGCGACATGCATATTGTGCATGCTGATGTAGCGATAACGATATATTTACAATATATTGTGCAGCCTTAAGTGAAAGTAATTAATGAGTAGCATAGAAAGTACAGGGCTGCACTTAAAATATTTTTTATACTTTTGATATTTTTTATATTGATCAATAACAAATTTTAATCAATGTGCTTTTTTATATTGTGCAGCCCGAGTCTGAATACTCCAAAGTTGATGCTAAGCCATTTCAAAACCAGCGGTCGCCAACTTAGTCAGCTGAAGTAACATCCCACCCACCAAACTGATAAAGCACCGTGATTGGCCCACTACAGATACGGCGCTTACACATTAGCGCCGACACAGTCGGGGTTTGGTCGGTCTCGAATGGGTGGTGTAGTGTTCACAGACTTCTCAGGAATGCAGAAATCCCTGAACCTGTGGGCGGCGTTTAATACGCACGGGAAAGTCCGCTCCAAAAGTAAATAAAAGGCGGACATGAGCTGTGTTGCTTTTGGAGACTCTGAGCCACATTATTTTATTAATTTTCTGTGTGTGTCCTCATAATCTTGTGCCACACACACACACACACTGATTTGTCCCCTGAGCAGCTGTCTGCTCGCCAGGGCAAGAGCTCTGATGCGGAGAACAGGCGCACACACACAGAACTATTTTTCTCCCGTTCCCATGCTGATCGGCAGCTCTGGAACGGCAGCTCCGTGCTACAGACAGAAGTTCACTCTACAGTATGAAAATGAATCGTGCATGCGGGAAAACCCCCGCTGGCTCATTCTCGCAGATCGGAGGTGGTAGGCGTAATGTCAGCCAGCCAATCTATCCGTAGTGTCACCTGGGTCCCAGTCTGACCGCTGGGGAGGAGGTCTGAGAAAAAGAGTCGCCTCGGCACCGAAAAATGCAAATCTGACGTGTGTGAAGCCAAATTCCGGTGCTGTTCGATACCTTTTGGGTTCTGAAAATCTGGATGTCAGGTGTGATTCCTGCAGCTCCAGCTAGACAGGTCACCAAATATAAAATAAAAAACACCCAACAAAAACAAACTTAGATTGTAATATCGACTGGACCTTTTATAAACTCTACTGAATATCCCTTTATGGTTACATCACCATCCCAAAACGGATGGTACAATTTTGATTTGGGTGCATTTAAAGCTGAAGAGCTTGAATCCATTTTACGCTTCACTGACAATGAGATAATGTTGGCTTGATTTTTCTTTCAGAATACCAAACATGTCAACGTTTTAGCTTCTTAACGCTTCATTACCCTTCATACATTTAATATTGAATAATTGTGGCTTTGAGGACTTAGTGGCTCTGTGAAATGTGATGGACATTTTTCACCACACCTGATGTTTTGTACATCAAACCTGTCAGAATAATTCATACTCAGAAATCGGTGGCTGCAGTCCTTACCTTGAGGACTAAATCAATATGTATATAGTGGCCTTTACACGCTCCCCTTCACACGTCTGAGGTAAAGATTCATTCAGGACCGTGGACTTAGCAAAGTTGACATAAAATCACCTGTTTGACTGGACTTTTCCTTACAGACCACAGAACTGCTGGCATCGTCTGTTCATCTCTGCTTTAAGCATTCAGATCACTTTCATTTTTCAATTATAATTTTCATACTTGACTTGCTTTGCCTATCAAATCTCTGAAGATAAAAGCTGTCGTGTGTATGGTAATTACTGTCATTAGACCAGATGAAAGACTACAACACGCGGGCTGCACAACTCACCACAAATCAACACAATAGCAATACAGGACAGAACACTAAAAACACTGAATGTTTGGTTGGGTGGACCTAAAGAAACAATCACATTTGTTTTGGTCATTTTTACATCGTTATTCACGGAGCAGAGGGACTATCCAGAGATGAACTTTTAGAGATGGCGGTCACAGATCTGTACCAGCAGGTGGCAGAGTAGAGATACTTACTAAAACCTATGAATTAGGCCTGGACCCCGCATTTGGAATCATAGGATGTCCAAGGAAGGTTCCGCCTTTCTCGCCTCTGATTGGCTGGAAGAGCTCTCCTAGAATGGCTGTTTCATTCAACAGCAAATAGTCTGTAGTCGTTGCAGGGTTTTACGTTTACAGCTCGATCTTGAGGAGTGTTTTAAGGAAATGACAACCTAGCTCTATAAAAACCATTTTGTCCTGTTTTATAAAAGAACCCGAAATGCATCAAATGTGAGCTTGTAAGTGATCTTGTAGCAATAACCACATGACTGACTTCATATCTGTTGGTTCTCCAGCAACGGGGTTATCTTATGACTTACTCATTATGCTGTTATCTCTCTAAGCTTTCATGGGTTAAGGCTGTTGGCAAGTTAGGACACATCTCTCATTATTTGTTGAAATGTGTATCATTTAATTGAAATTTAATTAAAAGCTGATTACGATTTTGATCTTTTTTTCACCAGTTTTCATTATTCTAGAAGAGACGCAGAGCGGCTGCACCCAGCTGGAGCAGGGTCGGGCTAGCTGTGGGTGGACGATGGCACTGCTGAGCAAAATAAAGCAGTTTTATTATATTTCACACCCAGTAAGACACGCGTGTTTCTCCTATGTTCTCTGCTTTAATAACATATCAATGCTTGAGATCCAGCAGGTATAAAATAAGTGCAAAAGTGTGATGAAGGCAATAAGATTTATTTTAAAGTCACAATTGATGTTTTCCGTTTTTTAATTAACAGGAAAAAAAATTATTTTGCAAAACAGGACAGAAAGGCTCTTAAAGTGTCAGGTTCACGTTTTATTTACAAAACTCCTAAAAACAGCTGTTCTGTTGGTGGCAGGAGGACAGTCTGCTCTTATGAAGGAGCCAATCAGAGGCAAGAACAGCAGGATCTTCCTTGGACATCCTATGATTCCACATGACACGGCCTGCCCAATAGAGTAAAATAATTATATTGATCAAGATAAATAATTAGTAATAACTATAAAAAAATGTAGAAATATATTAGAATTATCTCTTTCTGCAGGTCTAGGAGCAGATTCTTGTTTATCATTTATTGTTTCTTTTTGTGAAATAAATTAAATTGGTTTGGGGCAATAAGGGCTTTAGTAAAATTAAAACAAATAATAGTAATAAAACAATAATAATAGTAATAATAAGGCAGTGTGATTTTGTTATACTGTTCCTTCAAACAGCTCCATATTTTTGGGGTTTGAGATAGATGTGTGTGTGTGTGTGTGTGTGTGTGTGTGTGTGTGTGTGTGTGTGTGTGTGTGTGTGTGTGTGTGTGTGTGTGTGTGTGTGTGTGTGTGTGTGTGTGTGTGTGTGTGTGTGTGTGTGTGTTTATTAGGGCTGGACGATATAGAAAAAAGTTTATCGATAAAAAAAAGTATATTGTTCGATATCAATAATTATTGAAAACTATATGAAAAATTAAGAAAATGTATTGTAAGTGCAGCCCTGGCCGTTTTATGTAAATACTTTATAATAAAACAAGTTGGTTTCGTCATCAGACTTGGTTTTTATTGAGTATCTGCAAATTTTGCAAACCACCATCGTTTGTTTTATGTCAGATTTGTAGGAATGAAAATATTGCCACACAACCTTTTTCGGGAGAATTTCTTCCACCTCATTGATCTACATCTTGTTTAAGTCACATTTCTGTTGGTTTAGGTTAGTGAGGGGAGGGCTTAGTGATTACGCGTGCTTGGGTCTGTGTTTTTGGTTGGCTGGGTGTAAGGAATGACAGTATGAAGCTACCAAAAAGGCTATAACAAAAAAAAGGATGTTTTTTATTAAAGTTTTATTGACCCATTTTTCCATCTCATCACACACCTATCAATAGATATATATTGTTGTTGAATTATTGTCCAGCACTACTATGAATGTCTAAATGAGAACAGTTATTTTAAACATGCTAGAATGAGAAGTGCATGTCAGACGTCAGCAGACTGTGACTGCTTTGTTGGCCGCTGGATTTAGGCACCAGGTCACGGTGAGGGCTCGGTAAATCAAACGTATAAATAGGTTTTTGACCATTGTTTAGGGACTGTAGGTAAAACTGAATTACACATTTTAAAGAGACGGGGAGAAATGGTTAAACATGAACAAAAATAAAAAGGGAAATGAAAGAAACTGAGTATTTTACTCCTGCTGGCCTCTAATCTTTCATTAGTGTGAAAATGCTTTCTCAAGAACACGTCAGAACAATATTCCTACCTTGATGGCAGGACCTGTGGGTGTCACGCAAACCAGAACGTTGTCAGGTTTGAGGTCTCGATGGACGATACCCAGACCATGCAGGAAGGCCAAAGCGCTACAGAGCTGGAGAACAACGTCGTGGTTACGCTGAGGGTCTGGAGGTCTGGAGAGCAGATACTGGTTCAAATCACCTCCATCACAATACTCCATCACAAGCCACAGGGCTAAGCACCGCAGAGGTTCCTTCTGCTCACTGGTCGTCTGGGATGACCTCTTCCTGGCTCTGTTTGGAGATCTCTTTGGAGTTAAAGAGTGATTTGATGTAGCCTTGTCCTGGACCTTAGCTCTGGCCTGGGTGGTGTTGGTCTTATCCTGAAGTCTAGGGGCAGAATTAGTCCTCCTCAGGTTGAATGACTTAACAGTCCTGTCCTGACCCTGTTGTGCTCCACCTACCCTGCCCTTCAGCACACTCTCCACCAGACGCAGGGGCAGTTTTCCTGGGTTCAGGGGTTTCAGGGTTCCGGGTCCAGTCTGCAGGAGGCAGCTGTGCAGAGCAATCACATTCACATGGGTCTTAGCGGTGGCCCTCATGGCCCACAGCTCCTGCAGGTAAAGCTCGACGCTTTCCGGGTTGCTGCAGGGGAGCCGTTTAATAGCCACCCGGTGTCCCGTTCTGGACATGTGTCCCTCAAAGACAACGCCATAGCTGCCCCGGCCCACCTCCCTTTCCAGGGTGTACAACTCCTCCATATTAGCCCTCAGCCTGACGAGATACAACAAAATAAATCAAGAAATTCCGCTAGCATAACGGAATTACATCTTACAGCCAGCTTAACCACTCTGCGATGTTTAGCTAACTGACATTTTTATTACGCTACAAACAAAAACACCACTAGCATTTCATCAGAAGTTAACTCTTAAGAAGCTCACACACATCTGAGGACACAAACATTACTTTAAATGTTAAAACTACCTTCATGTGCAACAAGCGAAGCCAAACTCGACACGGTGAAAACTTACCCTCTCGGACGCAGCTCGTCTCATAAGAGGTAAACAACAACAACGCTACATAAAATCTGGTCGTCTCGCATCACATGTACTGGTTATAGGCTCGTTTATCGCTTAATTATCTCTTATAAAGCCAGAAGTGACGAGACAAAACTAATTTCCGTGTGTGAGTTCAGAGCGTCGCGCGCTGCCTAAACGTGAATCGTGATTGGCTATGAAACTGAACAGACGTCTTCTGATTGGTTGAGAGAAGCGCAGCTGCTGCATGTTCGAAATTCAAACCAGACAACGTGGCGCTCTGATTGGTTCTCAGAGATCTCGTTCACAAGGCGATGAAATGTTGTAATCAGTGAAATCTATGTCCAGTTTTAAACATCAAAGATTATTTATTCATAAAGATTTACATATCTTGAACATTATAAGTGTGTCACATGAGAATATCTGTTTTATTTAGCTATATGCTTCATTGTACTTAGAATATTTTAGCCTCTATGGTAAAACAGGAAAGAAAACAATCAAACTGAATTATTTTATGGTCTGGAAGGCACATAGGAATAAAAATAGTTCATGCATTTGTTCATTAACTGGTTAACACTTTAATATCAAATTATGCAAATAGCAAAACTACTTACAAAAGCACTGCCCATGCTTGTGTGGCACAGTGGGAAATGTTTGTATTTTAAATTGCATGATGGGATTTGCAGGGATGAGTTCCTGCCCCGTTGGAGCTGTTGCCTTGCAGCAAGAAGGTCCTGGGTTCGATTCCCAGCCTGGGATCTTTCTGCATGGAGTTAGCATGTTCTCCCTGTGCATGCGTGGGTTCTCTCCGGGTTCCTCCCACAGTCTAAAAACATGACTGTGTGTGTGTGTGTGTGTGTGTGTGTGTGTGTGTGTGTGTGTGTGTGTGTGTGTGTGTGTGTGTGTGTGTGTGTGTGTGTGTGTGTGTGTGTGTGTGTGTGTGTGATTGTTTGTCCTGTGTGTCTCTGTGTTGCCCTACGATGGACTGGCTCCCTGTCCAGGGTGTACCCCGCCTGATTGCCCATTGACCGCTGGAGATAGACTCCAGCCACTATGCCTGGTGGGTGGGATGATGCAACAGAGTGAAACAAGAGTATGTCACATTCATTGTCCAGTAGCATGCGGAGATCATTTGAAATACAACAGTAGAACCCGCCCCACAACCGAGAGCCGTCAATGGAGCGTTGCCAGACTAAATAATACATTTATTTAGTCTGGCTTGCCAGGCTACTTTTTCCTGTCTTTCTCTCCCTTTGAGTGCCTTCGATATTTGCTCTGCTTTCTTCTTCCTGTCAGTGCTCCTGTGCTTTTGCCTTTCTTTATTTTTCTTCTATTTTCCATTTTGGTCTATGTTTTCCTCCCTTTAAACATTTTCCATTGTCTTTCCTTTCTGCTTCTTTTTGATGTTTACATCGAAAAACGACGTCACTTTTGGAAGTGAAGATAAAAGCTTTTTTAAAGCATGCTGCTTATTTCTCTTCCCCACATCACCCCGCTTCTCCTCCAGCTTCACTGGCTGCCAGTCAACTTCAGGGTTCATTTCAAGATCCTGGTTCTGGTCTATAGGGCCTTACATGGACAAGCACCATCTTACACTGGTGATCTTCTTAGTCCCTACACCCCCAGCAGGTCCCTGAGGTCCAGTGATCAAAGCCTACTGGTTGTGCAGCACCAGGCTAAAGGTCAAAGGTGACAGATCATCTGCTGCTGTGGCCCCCAGACTCTGGACCTCTCTCCCCCTGAGCCTGAGATCAGTGGACTCAGTGGTCTCCTTTAACCCTTTGGTGCATAATGGTCACTACAGTGGACAGGTACTCAGAAATTGTTATTTATTTGTTTTTGCTACTAAGCACAGCTGTTGAAGACTTTATTGCATTTGAGCCCCTCCATTTGGACTTCAGGAAGCCAAGCCAACATATTTCATGCTCAGAATGCACGCTGTCCACTAAGGTGAACACGTAATAAATTATTTGTAAATTATAAAATTTGACAAAAAATATTTGTTGAAATTTTTTTCATTCACACGTAAAGACGAATGAAAAAAATTGTTTAAAAAATCATGGTTGAAGATTTCATAATTCATGCATCAAAGGGTTAAAAAGCAGCTGAAGACTCACTTGTTCAAGCTGGCTTTTGTATGACCTTCTTCACCTCTCTCTCTTTATTCTGCTCTCCCCACCTATTCCACCTTCCTCAGGATCCACTGGTTTCCCTCTTTCCTGTTCACTCTCTCTCTTTCTTAACAGTTTTAATCACAGTTGTCTATTTTTGCTCATTTTAAATATATTTTTATACATTTTCTAAATGCTTTTTAATATTTTTACATTTTCTGTTTTTGTGAAGCGCCTCGTGATTTTTATCTTGAGAGGCACTATAGAAATGATGTTTTCTTCTTCTTCTTCTTCTTCTTCTTCTTCTTCTTCTTCTTCTTCTTCTTCTTCTTCTTCCTCTTCTTCTCATTGGAGCCACTAGGATAACTCCATTTCATGCTTCATGTTTTGACTCTCGCTTCGAGTTTGTTACGAACGCTCCCGCCTCTCTTCTTCTTCTTATTTGTGGTCTCATGGCACTTGGCAAACAACAAATTGGTGCATTACTGCCACCAACTGGATTGGAGTGGAATGACTACCAATCACTTCCTGTTTGTGCATCGGTCTCAAAGGAACAGTCCATAGTGGCATTAACAGAGGGGTGCCAGCAGTCAGGGCTAAGGGGCCCCCCAACATAAGGGGGCCCCAAGCGGCCGCCGACTTATGCCTAATGGTAAAACCGCCACATTTGACTAACAACAACAAAATTCTCCCACTGACTCTGTTTGCTTTGCAATGTGGATGTTTTATCTCCACAAATAGCCCACGCCTGGAGGAGTTCCACTGTGTGGTAGAGATGCTAATGCTAACAGTTAGCTTCTACTAGCTGAGATGCTCTCTGCTGTTTCCTGAATGCTAAACCAACAACAGCCTTCCCTGTTGTGAGTGAAGATGGGTGAGTCCATGAATGTTAGTGATAGTGTGACATAGATCTGTCAGGCTTTTCTAATCCTAGAGTTTCACTGTCTACTTTCGATCAGAAGCTAATGCACGAGATAGGTAGGAGACTATTTTTTTATTCAGCCTGCATGAAAAACTCAGTGTGACCGATTTTAATCAGAAATAATCATTAAAAATAAATTTTCAGGGTTCCACACCTTTAACCCTCCCACTGTCCTAATGGGTGTGACCCCGTGAGGAAAGATGACCACTGAGCAGGATTGATGGTTCATTCCTTGGGTCCATGTGGCAGGGGTGAGGTGGTGCTCACTCCTCACCCCTGCCACATGGACCTCAAGGGACAAACCATCAATCCTGCTCAGTGGTCATCTTTCCTCACGGGGTCACACCCATTAGGACAGTGGGAGGGTTGAATAAGTTGTTTACTAGATGATGCATTTTATTGAAAAGATGTTTCATTAAAATAAAAAGAGAAGCACACTGAGTGGGTGCTTCAGGACCGACTGAATAACAACAAGGTGAAGACAGTTAGCAGCTTGTGTGTTTGTGTGTATGTTCTACCAGGAAACAGGGATTCAGTGCACTGGTGCAAATGTGGAAGAAAAGAGCAGCTTTAGATGAGTGTCCCTGTGTGCTGATGTGAGCTTTTGCTTTTATCAGCAATGACGATTATAAATATTCATCATTACTCTGGGGAGATGGAGTCAGTCACACTTCACTTGGTTTTATCTCAAAGCAGATTCTATTCACTCTGTCATCATATCTCATTTGCTTTGAAAAATCTTTGGATGCAGATATTGGGTAAAAGAGTGAGTGCACTTTACTTCAGGAGTTTAGAAGGAAGTGTTTGATTGATTTTAAAGCAAAACCCCTAAGAAGAGCTCTACTGGCACAACAAAGGAAAGGTGCTGATGAGTCCATAAGAGTTATAGTCTTAATCACCTCTGTTTTCAGGCTAATGGAGTTTCTGTGGCAGCTTTGCATGCTAATTAAGTGGTCCACCAATTGGAATGGAAACAGTAATTATTTTCATGATTGGGGTCAAAACCCTTGCATTTAATCCTGAGGTCTATCTAGACCGCCCCCTCACATGAAGAGTAAACATCGGTAAAAATCTCCCAGACAGCCGTACTTACTGCCGTCACCTTTAAAATGTTCTTTTTCTCCTCCTCAAGTCATCTAAACCCAAGGTGGGTTTAACTAGCCGTTAACAGACATTAATCACCGTGTTACACAAACAAAGCAGCGATTTTGACAGCTATCTGAGACCTGATTGGTTGGTCAGACAAAGCCTCTCATTGGCTCTTTGGGAAGGAAGCTACAGAGAACTGACACACATTGTTTAATAATGGGCTGCAAAGTGATGCAGTGGCTAGCACTATTGCCCTGCAGTGGGTTCAAACTCCGGTATGGGGTCCTATGTTCTCCTTGGGCACGTGTGGGTACTCACCAGGTACTCCGGCTTCCCCCCTCAGTCCAAATGTGCAACTGTCAGGTTGATTAGTCTGTCTAAATGGTCCCTAGGTGTGTGTGCTTGGTTTGTCTGTCCTGTGTGTCTCTGTGTTGTCCTGCGATGGACTGGCAACCTATCCAGGGTGTACCCCGCCTGTTTGCCTGGAGACAGCTGGAGATAGGCGCCAGGTCCCTGAGACCCTGCATGGACAAGCGGGTACGGATCATGAATGGATGGATGTTTTGTACCTGCAGACTGAGATGTGTGTTTTCAAACATTTACATAGATTGTTTTGATTTATGGATTTGTGTGTATGTTCTGCCCAACATTGGTGCCAGTGGTCCCTCCGACCACCACCAGCAGGCAAGGTGGGCTAAGTGTCTTGACCAAGGACTCAACAATAGCATTCTCAGGTCAGAGCTGGGATCGAACCTACAACCTTCCAATTACTGGACAACCTGCTTTACCTCCTTTGTTGCTGCTGCTGCCCATGTATTATACTGCTGCACATGTATTATACTGCTGCCCATGTATTATACTGCTGCACATGTATTATACTGCTGCCCATGTATTATACTGCTGCCCATGTATTATACTGCTGCACATGTATTATACTGCTGCCCATGTATTATACTGCTGCCCATGTATTATACTGCTGCACATGTATTATACTGCTGCACATGTATTATACTGCTGCCCATGTATTATACTGCTGCCCATGTATTATACTGCTGCCCATGTATTATACTGCTGCACATGTATTATACTGCTGCACATGTATTATACTGCTGCACATGTATTATACTGCTGCATATGTATTATACTGCTGCCCATGTAATATACTGCTGCCCATGTATTATACTGCTGCACATGTATTATACTGCTGTACATGTATTATACTGCTGCACATGTATTATACTGCTGCCCATGTATTAAACTGCTGCACATGTATTATACTGCTGCCCATGTATTAAACTGCTGCACATGTATTATACTGCTGCACATGTATTATACTGCTGCACATGTATTATACTGCTGCACATGTATTAAACTGCTGCGCATGTATTATACTGCTGCACATGTATTATACTGCTGCACATGTATTATACTGCTGTACATGTATTATACTGCTGCACATGTATTATACTGCTGCACATGTATTATACTGCTGCACATGTATTATACTGCTGTACATGTATTATACTGCTGCACATGTATTATACTGCTGCACATGTATTATACTGCTGCCCATGTATTAAACTGCTGCACATGTATTATACTGCTGCACATGTATTATACTGCTGCACATGTATTATACTGCTGCACATGTATTAAACTGCTGCACATGCATTATACTGCTGCCCATGTATTAAACTGCTGTACATGTATTATACTGCTGTACATGTATTATACTGCTGCCCATGTATTATACTGCTGCACATGTATTATACTCCTGCACATGTATTATACTGCTGCACATGTATTATACTGCTGTACATGTATTATACTGCTGCACATGTATTATACTGCTGCACATGTATTATACTGCTGTACATGTATTATACTGCTGCACATGTATTATACTGCTGCACATGTATTATACTGCTGCCCATGTATTAAACTGCTGCACATGTATTATACTGCTGTACATGTATTATACTGCTGCACATGTATTATACTGCTGCACATGTATTATACTCCTGCACATGTATTATACTGCTGTACATGTATTATACTGCTGCACATGTATTATACTCCTGCACATGTATTATACTGCTGTACATGTATTATACTGCTGCACATGTATTATACTGCTGCCCATGTATTAAACTGCTGCACATGTATTATACTGCTGTACATGTATTATACTGCTGCACATGTATTATACTGCTGCACATGTATTATACTGCTGTACATGTATTATACTGCTGCACATGTATTATACTGCTGCACATGTATTATACTCCTGCACATGTATTATACTGCTGTACATGTATTATACTGCTGCACATGTATTATACTCCTGCACATGTATTATACTGCTGCTCATGTATTATACTGCTGTACATGTATTATACTGCTGCACATGTATTATACTGCTGCACATGTATTAAACTGCTGCACATGTATTATACTGCTGCCCATGTATTATACTGCTGCACATGTATTAAACTGCTGCACATGTATTATACTGCTGCCCATGTATTAAACTGCTGTACATGTATTATACTGCTGCACATGTGTTATACTGCTGCACATGTATTATACTGCTGCACATGTATTATACTGCTGCACATGTATTATACTCCTGCACATGTATTATACTGCTGCACATGTATTATACTGCTGTACATGTATTATACTGCTGCACATGTATTATACTGCTGCCCATGTATTAAACTGCTGCACATGTATTAAACTGCTGCACATGTATTATACTGCTGCACATGTATTATACTGCTGCACATGTATTAAACTGCTGCACATGTATTATACTGCTGCACATGTATTATACTGCTGCACATGTATTATACTGCTGTACATGTATTATACTGCTGCACATGTATTATACTGCTGCACATGTATTATACTGCTGTACATGTATTATACTGCTGCACATGTATTATACTGCTGCACATGTATTATACTGCTGTACATGTATTATACTGCTGCACATGTATTATACTGCTGCACATGTATTATCCTGCTGCACATGTATTATACTGCTGCACATGTATTATACTGCTGTACATGTATTATACTGCTGCACATGTATTATACTGCTGCCCATGTATTAAACTGCTGCACATGTATTATACTGCTGCACATGTATTAAACTGCTGTACATGTATTATACTGCTGCACATGTATTATACTGCTGCACATGTATTATACTGCTGTACATGTATTATACTGCTGCACATGTATTATACTGCTGCACATGTATTATACTGCTGCACATGTATTATACTGCTGTACATGTATTATACTGCTGCACATGTATTATACTGCTGCCCATGTATTATACTGCTGTACATGTATTATACTGCTGCACATGTATTATACTCCTGCACATGTATTATACTGCTGCACATGTATTATACTGCTGCACATGTATTATACTGCTGCACATGTATTATACTGCTGCCCATGTATTAAACTGCTGCACATGTATTATACTGCTGCCCATGTATTATACTGCTGCACATGTATTAAACTGCTGCACATGTATTATACTGCTGCCCATGTATTAAACTGCTGTACATGTATTATACTGCTGCACATGTATTATACTGCTGCACATGTGTTATACTGCTGCACATGTATTATACTGCTGCACATGTATTATACTGCTGCACATGTATTATACTCCTGCACATGTATTATACTGCTGCACATGTAATATACTGCTGTACATGTATTATACTGCTGCACATGTATTATACTGCTGCCCATGTATTAAACTGCTGCACATGTATTATACTGCTGCCCATGTATTATACTGCTGCACATGTATTAAACTGCTGCACATGTATTATACTGCTGCCCATGTATTAAACTGCTGCACATGTATTATACTGCTGCCCATGTATTAAACTGCTGCACATGTATTATACTGCTGCCCATGTATTAAGCTGCTGCACATGTATTATACTGCTGTACATGTATTATACTGCTGCACATGTATTATACTGCTGTACATGTATTATACTGCTGCACATGTATTATACTGCTGCACATGTATTATACTGCTGCCCATGTATTAAACTGCTGCACATGTATTATACTGCTGCACATGTATTAAACTGCTGTACATGTATTATACTGCTGCACATGTATTATACTGCTGCACATGTATTATACTGCTGCACATGTATCATACTGCTGCACATGTATTATACTGCTGCACATGTATTATACTGCTGTACATGTATTATACTGCTGCACATGTATTATACTTCTGCACATGTATTATAATGCTGCACATGTATTATACTGCTGTACATGTATTATACTGCTGCACATGTATTATCCTGCTGCACATGTATTATACTGCTGCACATGTATTATACTGCTGTACATGTATTATACTGCTGCACATGTATTATACTGCTGCACATGTATTATACTGCTGCACATGTATTATACTGCTGCACATGTATTATACTGCTGCACATGTATTGTACTGCTGCACATGTATTTTAGTCCCGGTTCTAGCTCCATCCAAATGAACGAAGAAGATTTGGAGTGTGTTTGAATATTAACGCTGCGTTGACGGTTCATCCGTGTCCGGTCTCTCTCTGATCAGAGGGTCTTTGAGGATGAGCGGCTCCATCCTAAGGCGTTCACAGCTCCCCTGCAGAGAAAAGTCCTTTTGGCTGCTTGTATCAGCGAGGGTCCTTAACTCCAGTTCTCAAGGACCAATGCCTTTCAGGTTTCAGTTATTTCTCTGCTTCAGCATCCTTATTCAGGACTTCAGTTACCAGGGCGGCATGTCCTGAAATTTAGCAGAAGCCTGCCAGTCATCCATTCAAATGTGTTGGAGGAAAACAACCAAAACTCATAAGAAAATGCACTCAAAGACTGGAGTCTGAGACCGCTGACTTTACTGAAGAAAAACACAAGACTGGGTGCTTGGTCTGGTCTCCATGTGGGCCCACCACCACCACCACAGGGAGATAAATCTAAGTTTGGGAGCAACAGAAGCTGGAGATAAAAGTCACTCTAACAACAATTTTTTGTTCTGAAATGCAAATGAAATGATGGATTCATTGAACAAAGTCAGGTACAAAGGCGTGATTTAGTACTTTTGTCCGGCTGAATGCTTACACTCTGAGATAAAGTTTCCTGAGTTTTCAGTGGTTGACGCTGCAGATATCCTGCACTGGGTTGTAATTCTTCTTTGCTGTGAAATGATGCTGGCTTTAGGGGTAAAATGCAATTCTTTCCCAGGGAAAGTTAATTTTTAACCCCACAGTTAATAACAATCAGTTGCTTCTTGACAGGGAAAAGCCCAGGCTGCCGTAAAACACCGTATAGATCCCTCACCCGGTTCCACATCACTGGGTTTGATTGTGCAGGAGGACGGTAAAACACCTCAGCACAATGAGACGAGGGAAGCTCGAGTTTAGGTCGGAGCTATCTGTCAGAGCTGTACAGAGTCCTGGCAGGGACATCATGACTCATCAGTTTGGACCCCCCTCCCAAAAAAAGAGAAAGACAGGTTTTGCATTTCCATGAAGTCAATAAAGAACAAAAGTATTAGATTATGTTCGTTAAATAGGACAATTATGTTACTGTTTAAGTATTTGTAGACAATTTATATAGAAGTTTATTTTGATTATTTATTCCAGAGCCTGATACTAAACACGTTTGTTACAGTTTGAGTTGTTTGTACCTTAGCAGGTGAAATATCTTGGAAGTGTAATAAAGGGTATTTCCATCCTTGTTTAAATGAATTATTAACCACTTCCTGGTTTATAACAGAAGGGATCAGTTCCACGAATCTTCGTGTTTGACTTTTCCCCATCAGAGAACGAGTATGGCAATTATAGGTTTCAGCGTGAAGTTGAGTGTGTTCTTTTCATGCAGGTAGCCCCTGCTGTTGGACCACCAGAGGAGGCGTTTATGTGCCCAGCAGACAGCTGGTGGATAACAGCAGTATCAATGACAGACAGGCCATGCAGTGGCTGCTTGTTCCCCTGGGCTCCTTATCTCAGCCTCACCGAGAGCGCTGTCTATGGGCCCAATTCATCCATCACTATCAGACCCCACACAGGTCCAGAGTGAGCATTCACACCTTCAACAGAGAGCTGAGGCTATCTGCAGCTCAGGAAGAGAAAACAGCTGAAGCGTTGAAGTTCAAGAGCATGAAAGAGGGATTCGCAGAGGGCCTTTGTTATTATCAGGGACATCATCGTTGTGCTAATAGTCAGTGACTGCTGAGCTGTAAAATCTGACCAGTCATCAAACATGGCTCCAAACAACAACCTGCCACAGACAGAAATATCGAAACAAGCGTTACATGAGTGGATTTACGCTTGTGACTGTAGGGCTGGATGGATGGATGGATGGATGGATGGATGAATAAATGTATGTATGTATGTATGTATGGATGGATGGATGGATGTATGGATGGATGGATGGATGGATGAACGGATGTATGGATTGATAAATGGACGGATGGATGGATGGATGGATGGATGGATGGATGGACGGATGGACGGATGAATAAATGTATGTATGTATGGATGGATGGATGGATGAACGGATGTATGGATTGATAAATGGACGGATGGATGGATGGACGGATGGATGGATAAATTGATGGATGAATAAATGGATGGATGGATGGATGTATGGATGTATGGATGGATGGATGGATGGATTGATAAATGGATGGATGGATGGATGGATGGCTGGATGGATGGATGGATGGATGGATGGATGGATGGATGGACGAATGGATGGACAGACGGACGGATGGATGAATGGATGGATGGATAAATGGACAGATGGATGGATGGATAATTGGATAGATGGATGGATGGGTGGATGGATGGACGGACGGACAGACGGACAGATGGATAAATGAGTGGATGGATGGACGGATGGATGGATAGATAAATTGATGGATGAATAAATGGATGTATGGATGGATGGATAAATGGATGGACGGACAGACGGACGGAAGGATGGATAAATGGATGGATGGATAAATATCTATATCTATATAGATATAGATATATATCTATATCTATATAGATATATATCTATATCTATATAGATCTATATCTATATAGATATAGATCTATATCTGTATAGATATATATCTATATCTATATAGATATAGATATATATCTGTATAGATATAGATATATATCTATATCTGTATAGATATATATCTATATCTATATAGATATATATCTGTATAGATATATATCTATATCTATATAGATATATATCTATATAGATATATATCTATATCTATATAGATATAGATCTATATCTATATAGATATAGATCTATATAGATATAGATCTATATCTGTATAGATATATATCTATACAGATATAGATATAGATCTATATAGATCTATATCTATATAGATATAGATCTATATCTATATAGATATAGATATATATCTATACAGATATATATCTATATCTATATAGATATATTTCTGTATAGATATAGATATATATCTATATAGATATATATCTATACAGATATAGATATATATCTATATAGATATAGATATATATCTATACAGATATAGATCTATATCTATATAGATATAGATCTGTATAGATATAGATATATGCAGGGCTTTAGGCCCAGGCCAGAGTGTTATACCTCAAACGCACGTTAGACCTGTTATTATTATTATTATTATTGTTATTATTATCATGTGTTATTTACACCAATCAGAATATTCTGTAATGTTCACAAACATCCAAACCTTAGAAATGAATTACAATTAAAATTATTAATATTCTTTTTTCATAAAAAATTAGTTTTCTGTGAATTATTTGTATATTTGATATTGTCCATCTGAAGCTGCTGCTTATTTCTAACGGAGCTGAGCTGTGGGAGAAAATATTCAGGCATCTTTGGGTTTCGTGCATTCACTTAATAATAATAAATAACAGGTCACTACAGTCTGGGCGTAGAACGTGTTTCTAGGAGCAGAAGCTGGTTGGGTTAGGGTTGGCAGCAGCTCACCTGTTCCTGACAGGAGAAATCCTCTCATCGGCAGCAGGTGATCTACAGAGTGACACCGGCCCGAAAAAAACAAAACACACCGACCTTAGATGGCCCCGGGAATTGGCCTGGTTCCGCTGTCGAGCCAATAGCAACCCCCGCCAAAATGTGTTTCCCTGCATTGGGCACTGGTGTTATGTCAATTTGAGTTCCCCTCTCACAAAAAATAAACATCTCCCTGATGCCTAACCAAAACCACTCAATCACCAAAAATGTTTGGGTTTGCACAATTATAATTTATGAAAGAGCTCTGCCTGAGACAAGTTTTATGTTTGTCATAGGGCTATGTTAGAGTTAGGATACGCATTTTTTTGGTTGGTTGGAGCTGAAACAGATCTCGAGGGGGTAACTGAATTTGACATAACACCTGTATGCGCTCCGGACGCAGGGGAAACAACTTATGGTGGGGATAACTACTTTGGCACGATGACACCTGTCCGTCCTCGTTAGACAGGAGCTGCTCATCACGTTATTGTGACACCAGAGCTTGGCTTTGCGCTCACTAGTGCGACTAGATTCTCATTAGAAAAACACCCACATCCCCCACAGGTGCAACACCTATAGAAATGGATAAATGGATGAATGGATAGAGAGAATGGATGGAAGGATGTGTGACAAGGCAGAGAATCGAGGGCCCGGGCGGGATCGATCCCCAGATTCCCGGGTGAGAGTCATGTGTGCTAACCAGTCAGCCAAAGAGACATCCCCTTGGCCAAGTAGCCAGGATGCATGATCAATCAGGACACAGTGACAGGACGCTCACCCTGTCACAGATGAATGGATGGGTAGATTATGGATAAATGGATGGGTGGATGGATAAAGGGATGAATTGATGCATGGATGGAAGTGTGAATTAATGAATGGATGGACTGGTGGATGAATGTATGGATAAAGGGATGGATGGATAGATTAATGGATGGGTGGCTGGATGAAAGGATGGATGGATTGGTGGATGAATGGATGGATGGATAAATAGATGAATGGGTCAATGGGTAGATGGATGGATGGATGAATGGGTGGATGGATGGATTGATGGTTGGATAGAGAGATGGGTGGATGGTGATAAAGTGATGGATTGATGCATGGATGGAAGTGTGAATGAATGGATGGATGGACTGGTGGATGAATGTATGGATAAATAAATGGATGGATAGATTAATCGATGGGTGGCTGGATGAAAGGATGGATGGATTGGTGGATGAATGGATGGATAAATGGATGGATGGATGGGTGAATGGGTGGATGGGTAGTTGGATGGATGAATGGATGGATAGATAGATAGAGGAATGGATGAATTAATTGATGGATGGATGGGTGAATGGATAAATGAAAGATTTTATTTAGTGGTTGATGGTCTGTGTAGATTAAAAGCTTTCATAGAAGTTATTCTGGTTAAAGTTGAATAAAAGTCAAAGAGTTTGTTTTAAATAAAGTTTGTGTGTATTGTCAATGTCAAGTTTATTTATAAAGCACATTTCCAACAATCAGAGACAAAGTGCTGTACACAGACAAGCAGTAAAAATAATATGATAAAACACTGAGAAACATCCAGTAGACCCTATGTAAAATAAATGAACGAAGAAATCAGTTTTTAAATTTAAAAGCAAGGGTAAAAAGGGACTTAAAGGCAGAAAGGCTGTTAGCAGACCTAATCTGTGGGGGAAGGCTGTTCCAGAGCTTGGGAACGGCCACAGACAAGGCTCTGTCCCCTCTGGACTTCAGCCTAGACTGGGGAACAGATAATAGACGTAGAGAGGATGATCGGAGGTTTCGTTTGGGGACATGAGTGTTTAAAAGTTCCAACAGATAGGGAAGGGCCAAATTGTGTAGTGCCTTAAAACAGATCGGTAGCATTTTAAACTGAATCCTGTAAGTGATCGGGAGCCAGTGAAGAGCTTGTAAGACCGGAGTTATGTGATCCCTGCGTCTCCTACCTGTCAGCAAGCGAGCTGCCGCATTCTGAGCCACCTGCAAGCGGTGAATGGACGACTGCTCCAGTCCATGACAAAGAGAGTTGCAGTAGTCGAGTCTCGACATGATTAGCAGGTGTATAACCTTTTCAAAGTCTTTAATTGGTAAATAGGGCTTGACTTTACTAAGAACACGCCAATGAAAGAACACGCTCTGGACAACAGAACTTATCTGTTTATAAAGCTTAAAATGGCCGTCAATAAAAAAAACCAGATTTCTTGCCAGAGACACCCAAAAGGATTCTAAAGGGCCAAAAACACCGTTTACCCCGTGCAACAGCCCACAGTCCCCGGAAACGACAATTTCAGTTTTTTTTTTTTTTTGTCATTTAAAGTGAGAAGGTTCAATTGTAGCCAGTTTTTAACGTCGTTTAGACAATTCAGTAATTTATCAAACGATGGCCTTCGAGAATGTAGTGGGACATATATCTGCACGTCGTCCGCAAAGAAGTGGTATGAGATGCCATGCTTATGAAAGATGGCGCCAAGGGGCAACATATACAGTGAGAACAAGAGCGGGCCTAAAATGAAACCTTGAGGGACACCAGATACACCAAATCTTTATGACTAATCAGGTTTTTTCTCTTGGTTTGGAGAATCAGCTAGACACAACAAGGTCAGACATACCTGCTGATCCAGGTGATGACAGACACACACTAGATTGTTCTGGTAGGACTTCCCAACGGCAGCAGGAGGTACAAACAGTATCTCAGAGGCTATTGACAACTGATCTGTATCACTGATGAGATCCGCTGACCTTTTTTCTTGTCTTCTGGCCAGGACATTTGCATTTATGTGAAATCAAAATGAATTCTAATCAAACGCTGATTTTCTTTCTTGATGATCAAAACAAGAAAGCATAATTGCGTCCTCGTCCACAGCAGCTGTTCTGGTGTTGAGGAGTGAGGCAAATACAAATCAGCTGAAATACACGTACAGCCAACATCAGATGACATTTCTTTATTGCCCAAATGTGTGTTAGATGAGTGATTGAGTGTGTTGTGCAGGGTTAGGGTTAGGATGTCTGGTCTGAGTAATGACCTGCAGGATCATTCAGATGCATTATTCCTTGTCGTTCAGGTGTGCCATAACTGCAGGTGACACAAAAGGAGATATTTTAACCTTTTCCAACAAACGCGACTGCATCGACCTATAATCATCTCCATGGCTTTGCCTACTGGTAATCAACATTGGATTTCTGGAGACAATATTGGATTTGGAAGCCCCATTGTGTCCCTGACCTTAACAGCAGGGCGGCGCTGGTCAGACGCCTTAAACTCGAGGCTTCTGAATCAATCCCGTGGAGGATGCTGCATATTTTTAGAGCCCCATTAGTTCACTGAGGGTGAAATTGGTGGCGTAGGCATTGCCTCCTACGTCAGCACGGGCCCCCAGTTTGTGCGTAGCAGGATGGGGGAATCCACCTCCTTCTCTAGCTCTCTCCTGTGATATGAATGTTGATGCTCAAGAGAGGGGAGGGGGGGTTGGAGGGCTGAGCCAGGAGGGAAGGGGTGTGCCGTTATAAGAAGCCCCAGAGGAGGCATGCGTTTAGTTGTTGAAACCCTGAGCCGAAGGATAGGAGCTGAGCCTGCAGAAGGGAGGACCCTGATCCTGATCTAGGCTCTACATCATTACAGGTAAGGAGCAAACTTCCTGTTTTACGAGTGTGAGCCCACCTGTGTGTACAGGGAAGGAAACGTGAGGAAATTCTCGTTTCAAAATCAGAATTAGGGATGTCGTTTAGTCTGGTGTGAGACGAAACCTCTGTCAAGTAGGGAATATTGTTTTTTCAGTACATTCTCCTTCTGAGATCCACCTTTTCATTCTCTCTTCCCTCCTAATCTGCACCTGGCTTTGTGCTGTTTGACCCCTGAGATCAGCTTTTCTCACCTGGAATGATCTTTTAGTTTTTCCATTACTCTGGTTGTGTCTCTGTGGTGTTAAAGGTACAGTGGTCACCATCGGCCGTGCACACGTTGCACCTGATCACTTCTTAATGAGCTGGATACAAAGTCCCAGATCAGGCTGTGAAAGCAGCACCTGCTGAGGTGCAGCAAGTCAAGAACAAACACATCAGTTTCTATAGATGGATCTGCTCTTACTGCCCCTCAGAATGAACGTATTCATATTTGTGTCTGGGATTAGTTTATGCCAGATTAAATGTGTTACACAAAAGCCTCCAAACAAAAGGGTTTTTATTGTTTCTGGAGCGGCTGCGGTCTCAACTGGCAGTCGGGGAAAACCCTGAGAAGAGAAACAGCTGAATGCTCTTATTATGCTAAGCACAAAGTAATGATGATTGTGATGATAATGCTAATGAATGTGCATAATCTGTCCCATTATCAGTAAAGACGATGCTCACAGAGAAAATGGTTGGTTAATGCGCCACCCCAAGATGAATGACTGCACGTTTGGGAAAAGGTTCACGAGATGCAGAGTTTCATCCAAAAGCTCAGTTTTAAACGTGTTTTTATCTTTAAAACTACTTTTCTTTTAGACTCATTTTAAAATCTTAAATTTTCTCATCACAGAAATCCACAATTCAGCATCAGCAGGTTCAGATGAATATGAGCAAGTTTAGGAAGTGGCTCAGTAGCAAATAACAAGGAAGCTTTCAGTTTCCACATCCAGAAAAACAAGCAATGAACAAGAACTTTTCTTAGCTGCAATGATTTTGGACCATTAGCATTAAAATATAATTTATGGTAATGATATTTGGCCTTTTGTTTAATGTTGTATTTGTTTAAGCAGCTTTTTGCTTCAGGTGAAGCAGCTGCACGTGAAACCCACCTGAACGCTGAAAACACAAGCAGGATTCACCCGGGGTGTTACTGAGACCAGGCCTGCATGCACAAAACCCTATTCCACAAGAATCCTGCAACAGTTGCATCGTTTAAATAAATGCAAATACAAAATGGACTGAATTTGTGCTAAATGTATGGTTAAAAATGACATTTGCACATGAATATTTTTTGAACTGCGGTCAGTGAAACAGCAGAATGAAAACAGACGTGACTGTGTGGAGGAGATAGCTGCTTTTGGACCGTTCCACGAGAAAACCCACCGAATGATTTGCATTAAGATGAGTCACTTTTTATTCTGTAGAAACTGACTGTAAACCTTTTGGATTCAACTTAAACAACAGAATACCAAAGAGGCCTAGACTAAACCACTAGGATTGCACATGTGCAATATTTCAATAACAGCTGGACCAGATATTAAAATGATGTTAATGATGTTAAATCACTCCAGACTTTATTGTTCTAGCGAGACAACAGAGTGTTGTTAAACACTTTAACACAGCATCGTTTGTAAATCGGGTTTTAAATAAAGATTTGCCTTCAGTCAGACGACTCTTTCTGTGACTGACTAAACATTTATTTGGGATTAATAAATTTAAATTACAAATGCTGTAAATATTTCCCACGTTGTTTTTAAAAAAGCCCAAAAAGAGAGAACGGGGTATTCCATCACGTGTTGGTCTGCACCGCCATCGCTCCGGCCTCACTGTCGACACCTCGGAAAAACCAAAGAGCTTGTCCGGTCCGGCCAGATTGCTTTTCTTCCGGATCCATGTCCAATGGATTCGTGCAGGTGTCAGCGTGGCTTAGCAGCGACCGGATCAGTGATGACACTGCGTCAGCCACCCAAATCCGTCCTGGGGTGTCAACACGCCGCCGTCCTGAAGCTGCATCGTTGTTCCTGTTGTCCTAAAAGCTTTAGATTTCTGCTTCATGCGTCTTTAAGCGTGATGTTCTGTTTCGCTGTTGAGTCAAACTAAAAGATCGCGGACGTCTTTTCTGTGGTGTTAGAGGGTGGTACAAGCTCTCCACGCCTTCTCCTGCAGACTCTCTCCTATCTAAACCCACATCAGCCCCAGCCTGAGCGAGAGTTCATCAGCCTGACGGATTTGTCTGCACTCCGCTGTGCTTCAGCAGCATGGTTTTGGGGCTATTAACACAGCTTCACGGGGGCTAAATGAGATGATTGTTGGTGTGACTCCCCCCACCAAGAAGGACACCCCTCAGGTGAAAACAGGGCGGTTTGGTCTGATAAGAAGATGCCCAGAAAGACACCGAGCATGAATATGAAGAGTCTCACATTTCCATTGAATGTTTGGGATAAATGCGCGTCAGCGTCGACTCTGTGGGAAGGAGCAGAAATAAAAAAGAGCTGCAGTTTATCTTATTGCTGCTCAATTTGTGCGCTCAGTGGTCTGCATAGACGAGATCTCCTAAATAAGAGCAGTTTAAAGAGAGCGGCAGGGGTGGGGAGCCGGTGTGAAGAAGCAGAGATTAGGACGAAAAGGAATCATCACACTCCTCATCCAATAAAGCCTCACCCATTCATGCCCCTTTCCTCCACGGCCTGCCGCTTCGTGAACGTGTGTGACGGTAACGAGGCACGAATGCAGCAGCAGCTCAGGTAATAGGTGCAATCACCAGATCTGCTGCAGCTGAGACGCTGATAAATCAGATTAGGAGCATTCTCTCAGATTAGCCATCTCAGGCGAGCGTCCTGCAAGGACGAGTCTGACATTGTTCCTGGTCCTGGTCCTGTTGAACTCTCACATGCTGTTTGTGGCTGAACAGGCGGGATTTAGAGATCCTGTGACTCGCTGGGAAAATCCTCCACCAACCCAAGGTTTAGATGTGAATCCCAACGTCCCGTGTGAGGCCGGTTGAACTAGTCACGAGTCATAACAAGTCGTTTTTGGACAACCTTTGAAGCAAACCAAGTATGGTGGAGGAACGTCTTTACAAACTAAATGGTTAGTCAGCGCTGAAGGTATGAGACCTTTACGAGACCGTTCCTTCATCTAACCCTGACCCTGCGCATTCACTTGGGTTTAGTCTATTTTCTGATAACACAAATGAAAGAGAGCGTTTTTAAAGCCCACGCCGGACGCTTCGCCCTTTCTCCTCTTTTAAATCGGAAATGATGAAACAGGAAGTTTGACTGAGATCATCTAATATATATAATATATATATAATAATATTTTTGCCTCATCTCTTCTTTCATGGGTTGTTGATTTACAGTTTTATAGACGCTGAGCCTGAACTCGGCTGACTGAAGCCTGAGTCACGCTTCTGCGTCTGCGTCAGAGCGGAGACACGCAACGCCATTGTCCGTCCTCGTGAACCTGCTGGAGAGCCCCGCAAGGACGGACGGAGTCGAGCTCTCTTTTCTAAACATCCGTCCATCGGGACAGAGAACGCAAGCTTGTGATTGGACGCCGCTGTCGTCTACACCGCCGCCCTCAAAAACATAAAGAGAGCCGAGGATAACTAGCGGCAGACAAGGGGAAGCTTGAAGAATACCTCGCAAAAATACTTTAAAAACATGAACATTTCATTCCCCGTGACTGGAGGAGTGAAAAGCGTTTCATTTGTGGACGGAAATGACAGGAAACGTGGGTTTAGAGGTGGCGAGCGCATGAAGAGGTGGAGGAGGATGAGAGACAAATTTGTCCGTGTTAAAAAGTCTCTTATATACAAAAACACAATATAAACACACTATTTTGGACCGATACATGACAGGTTACCACAGAACAGCGCTACGCCCTCTGCTGTCCTGGCGGGGAATTGCTTTGCAACACTCTCCAGGAGACGGAGAAGTATGAAGGCTAAACATCTCCGTCCGTGCGTGTCTGTCCCTGCTGGAGCTGATGGAGAAGCATGACTCCGGCTTAACACACGACTCCAGTTTGTTTAGGAACCGTGACATCATCAGGTTTGATGGTAATCAGCAGCAGCTGTCTCTGGTGTAGCCTGAGGGAGGTACAGCAGGAACAACGACACAAACGTGTATTTAATGAATGTTTAAAGCTCAGGTTTTTGAGATGGGGCTGCTCAACTACAGCAGCGAACCACTTCTCCTTGTCTGGTCTGTGAAGAAATGCACTCCTCGATGTCACAAATGGTTCTAATGACAAGGATGAAGGAGCCCTGCGGCGACACACAAAGCTGAGTGAGCAGAAGCTAACGGCAGCGTGAAGCAGCAGCATGGGCTGAAGAACAAAGCTAAGCAATGTGATAAAATAGGTAAATAAATGCAGCGCAGCTTAGCGTGCATACTGACAATGACCATTACATTAGCTTAACAAGCAGGTGAAGACTTACAGATACAAGTCGAACAGTAGCATGGATAGACAGCAGTAGCATGGATAGACAGCAGTAGCATGGATAGACAGCAGTAGCATGGATAGACAGCAGTAGCATGGATAGACAGCAGTAGCATGGATAGCAGTAGCATGGATAGACAACAGTAGCATGGATAGACAGCAGTAGCATGGATAGACAGCAGTAGCATAGATAGACAGCAGTAGCATGGATAGACAGCAGTAGCATGGATAGACAGCAGTAGCATGGATAGCAGTAGCATGGATAGACAGCAGTAGCATGGATAGCAGTAGCATGGATAGACAGCAGTAGCATGGATAGACAACAGTAGCATGGATAGACAGCAGTAGCATGGATAGACAGCAGTAGCATGGATAGACAACAGTAGCATGGATAGACAGCAGTAGCATGGATAGACAGCAGTAGCATGGATAGACAACAGTAGCATGGATAGACAGCAGTAGCATGGATAGCAGTAGCATGGATAGACAGCAGTAGCATGGATAGACAGCAGTAGCATGGATAGACAGCAGTAGCATGGATAGACAGCAGTAGCATGGATAGCAGTAGCATGGATAGACAGCAGTAGCATGGATAGACAACAGTAGCATGGATAGACAGCAGTAGCATGGATAGACAGCAGTAGCATGGATAGACAGCAGTAGCATGGATACCCTTACGAAAAAGAAGTATACTTTAAGTATCTAATTTCAAGTATACTTAAGTGTACAGAAGTTTATTTGCATACTTGTTCTTAAAGTTTACTTCAAAGTATACTCCTTGGGACTAAATTGGGCCGCTAAAAGTATACTTGAAGTATACTACAAGTATACTTCAAAGTAATAATTTAAGTTTATTTGTAGTGTACTTCTGATATAATTGAGTATACTTTTCTCTTTGAAAGTATACTTAAAGTAACCTCACAAGTGTACTTGGAGTGTACTTCAGATATAATTGAGTATACTTTTCTCCTTGAAAGTATACTTATAAGTTTACTTCTGATATAATTGAGTATACTTTTCTCCTTGGAAGTATACTTAAAAGTAACAATATAAGTTTACTTGTAGTGTACTCCTGATATAGTTGAGTATACTTTTCTCCTTGAAAGTATACTTATAAGTTTACTTGTAGTGTACTTCTGATATAATTGAGTATACTTTTCTCCTTGGAAGTATACTTAAAAGTAACAATATAAGTTTACTTGTAGTGTACTCCTGATATAGTTGAGTATACTTTTCTCCTTGAAAGTATACTTATAAGTTTACTTGTAGTGTACTTCTGATATAATTGAGTATACTTTTCTCCTTGGAAGTATACTTAAAAGTAACAATATAAGTTTACTTGTAGTGTACTCCTGATATAGTTGAGTATACTTTTCTCCTTGGAAGTATACTTATAAGTTTACTTGTAGTGTACTTCTGATATAATTGAGTACACTTTTCTCCTTGGAAGTTTACTTAAAAGTAACAATATAAGTTTACTTGTAGTGTACTCCTGATATAGTTGAGTATACTTTTCTCATTGAAAGTATACTTAAAACTAACAGTATAAGTTTACTTCTAATAAAATTGAGTAAACTTTTGCCCTTGAAAGTATACTTAAAAATAAACTTTAAGTAACATTATAAGTTTACTTGTAGTGTACTTCTGAAATAATTGAGTATACTTTTCTCTTTGAATGTATACTTAAAATTATACTTAAAGTAATAATATATGTTTACTTGTAGTGTACTTCTTATATAATTGAGTATACTTACAGTTTTGAAAGTACACTTTACAGTAAACTTGACGTAATATTCTTTTAGTACATTTAAGTATCTCTATTTTTTCTATAAACACATACTGCAAGTAACATTTAACATCTGCTATTTGCTTACTACCAATACATTTAATTTCCACTATTTACTGATACTTCTCTTTATGCAGAGAAAAAAAATTTAATAAAATAGCTAAGTCATTTTGTTTAAATTTATTAAACAGAGAGAATTAGAACAGAACAAAAACAGACCTGTTTACCAGGATTAATCAAAGATGAGAACGCAAACTGTTCTGAACATGACGCGTTAATTCTGTCCATTTTGAAATACTTTTTAAAAATGCCTTTAAAAAATCAGTCCATTTTATGGATCCACTTGCTTGGTTGTTGATGCCTTTTTGAAGTTTTCATTGTTGCATTTCTTTCGTATTATTTTTCTTACATCTTGAACGCGCAGAGATGGAAACTTCAACTGAGCATGCCCTGTGAACACACAAAGCAAAAAAATGAACACTTGAACTGTTAGGTGAACTCTGACACCACAAAATCTTTACAGTTCGTACACTGTAAACCCGAATAAGTACGCAGAACTCAAAAAATGTAAGGCATTCAGTTGCCTCTTATTTTCTGAGTTTATAAACTCAGATATTTTAGTATATCAGACCATAAATAAACTTAAATATTTGGAGTTTATATTAAATATATTTTCAAATTATGATCAAATTAAAGTTACTGATTAAGCCAACTCAAACAGAAAATAAAACAAAATTTGAAAGAAACAATTACAAACGCACACTTTTGAAAACTGGACAACAGCAGTGTGTAGTCTTTCTTTGAGTAGGTGGTTTAAAGCAACATCAGGATGCACATCAATTCAACATTAACAAAATATGAATTACACTAACCACTATCAAGTAAGACAGTGAGTACTTTATGCCATTTGGCATAAAACCAGTTGAGTATTGAATCGGATTAGCCTATGGGCTAATCCGATTCAATTATTCACGCTAAACTAAAGCCACAAATGAGAGTTGCCAGACTCAGAACGGCTGGACGAACAGAGAAAAGGTAAAACTCAACTGTTCCTCCCACTGTCTTTATGGGTGACCCCGCGAGGAAAGTTGACTATTGAGCAGGGTTGATGGTTTATCCCTTGAGGTCCACGTGGCAGGGGTGAGGTGGTGCTCACTCCTCACCCCTGTCACGTGGACCCAAGGGATGAACCATCAACCCTGCTCAATGGTCAACTTTCCTCGCAGGGTCCTACCCATTAGGACAGTGGGAGGGTTAACTCAAGGAGAAGTGGAAAATGAACATATTTGCCCAAATGGTGGTGTGTTACTTTAACATCAACAATTAAAGAGCAGACAAATAGTAAATTACATTGTGGATTTGGACAATGCTCTAACAGAGTGAGCCATCTGAATCCACCACTCTTTCAGATTTTGAGTTACACGTGTAACATCAGGTCATTTTTGACTCTGCAGCGTGGGTGACAGTTTAGACTCATCAAGACCAAGTAAGATTTTCTGCGTGAACTCAAATGCGTTGGTCAGTCCCTTCGGATAATCTAGATGTAAGGCATAGATGAGGCCGAACATTACCAGGAAGGCATCAGGAAGCCTGGAGGTCGACAATCACATCACCCTCTAGGATAACAGATTCCCACTGGGTCGTACGTAACTGGACTCTCGGCATCATCGGTGATGGTTGTCAGGAGGACAACTGCTGCATCCCTAAGGTCCGGCTCATTGGTATCATCCTTACAAAAATGAAAGGGAGATCATACACTAATCACATCTGAACTGAAACTCTGACTGTGGACATTTTTATTTCAGTAGATTGTCGTGTAAATAACAATAAATGCAGTCTGATAGACTCCTGTTTAGGGCTGGGCAACATGTCAAAGATTTATCGTTATCCAAGTTCTTGTCTCTCATCCAGATAATTTTCCCATGTCAATAAATTTGATAATAAAAAAATGAAAAGATGTGTAAGTTGGCCACATTTATGTCCCTTTAAGCTGTAGCACCTTGAGTCATGTAAAATTTTAGTCAATGTAATACATGAGACAGCTCCATCTAGTGGACAAATATTGTTGCTACGCATTCCTGTAGTTATCGCCTACTTATCGTTATCGAGGTGAGAACTTCCAATATATGGTGATATTGATTTTAGGCCATATCGCCCAGCCCTACTCCTGTTCAGTCTGTTGCTTTGTGCTCTCATTTACGAATAAAGTGAGATGGCTTCAGTGTGTGTCAGTGTTATGCTAATGAAAGCTACTTGAATTCTTTGCAGTGATTGTTGATTTTTCTCAGTGCCTTAAAGCCTGCCACACATGAGTGCCATCTGCTGAGCAAACGGCCTCGAATGACCGCTTGCTCAGCAGATACCTCGCCATGTGTGCCTGATTTTCACAGAGTTTTCCGCCTCACGAGACGCTGAGGTGAATATCTGACCAGTTAAGATATTTTTCGCCTCACAGGGGTAAAAACTCGCCGTGTGCGCATTACCGAGCTGCTGGTTGAGCTGAAATAATCTAGTGGACAACCAAAGCACGTTCTCCGCTCACATGACCCCAAGATGGCAGCCCCCTGTCTGCATGTCAGAAAAGAAACAAAACAGACAGAGCTGGAAACGGAGGAAATGCCTATCCTTTTTTGTTGATGAAACGTCGCCGCCACCGGCATTTGAAGGTTAGGAAAATATGGGTACAGTAGCTGGAAAGATGGACCAGGCAAGGAGTTTATGCCAATTTACTCCAAGAGATGCACCTGGAAGACCCAGAATCCTTCCGAAAGGGTAATGGAAACAGTGGGCCCATCGATCCACAAGGTACCGTTTTGTTTATTTTTCAGACACGCAGACAGGGCAAGGGGCTGCATCTGAATACATCTTGGGGTCATGTGAGCGGAGAAAGTGCTTTGATTGGCCACTAGAATATTTCAGCTCAGCCAGCAGCTCAGTAGTGCACACACAGCGAGTTTTTACCCCTGTGAGGCGGAAAATATCTAACTGGTCAGATATTCACCTCAGCGTCTCGTGAGGCAGAAAACTCAGTGAAAATCAGGCGCACATGGCGAGCAATCTGCTGAGCAAACAGTCATTCGAGGCCATTTGCTCAGCTGATTGCTCTCGTGTGTGGCAGGCTTAAACATCTTGCCAAAGGTTTGTAATTGAAACAATGGCACATTTTCCAAAATGTTCATGTGCGTTGTCCTTGTGTTGTCTTTATGCATAAATAAATAGAATGATTTGTTCAAATTTACAATACTGGGACTTACCACACATGTCCTCAAAAACCCAGAGGTTTCCTCAAGTAGATAGACAGTAAGGGCATGGAGAACAGTGGTACGCCTTGTGTGGACATCATGTAATTCCTAAGAAGATTAAGAGTGTAAATACTGTCAAGTTTACTAATCAAACTTAATGCCAAATTGCTCTGACCAATTTTCCAAGACAATGATATCTGCATCTAAATCCAATGATAAACTGCTGAATTCAAAAGTTAATTTGAAGTGTTTAACATTACATAATACGGAGGGGTATTAGGGCCACTGAAGAAGAAAAAAATCTGAAAATAAATAAAATAAATAAAGTCAGAATTCTGACATTTATCTCAGTATTCAATTGTTACCTTCAGTGGCCCTAATACTGCCTTATTGCCTAATTAGAGTCACTGAAGAAAAAGAAAAGAATTGAGAAAAAAAAGTCAGATAATTTCAAAATTCTGGGATTAAAGTCAAAATTCTGACTTTTTTCATAAACCTAAAACCAAACAAACAAAAAACTATTTAGGAATTTTTTTGTTAAAAAAAATCAAAACAAACAAACAAAAAAAAGCCTGAATTTTAAGATTTAAGTCAGAATTCTGATCCCCCCTCATAATCTTCCCCAATTTCCCTTTTTTTTGTATTAGGTACCAGTCAGAACTCTGAGATTAAACTCAGATTTATGACTTATTTTCTCAGAATTCTATACTTTTTTTCCATCAGTGGCTCTAATACTCATAGCATAAAGGCATTACCTGTAAATTGTATGTTCACCAGTTTTAAAAGACAAATCTGTATACATATATACATACATACATATATAGTCATGTTATTTAGGATGTGCCATCAAAAATGCAGATTGTGAGAATTACTCACCAGTGGTCTCCCTTGTATGAACCTCTTGGGGGTCAACAGCAGCATGCCATCAATCTTGTGTGCAGAGAGTGGGGTTGGATCATTGAAGTCTGACTGCAGATTCATAGACAGGCTTCCCGGTGTGGCTGACAGCTCATAGGAACGCAGATGCTCTACATTTACACATCTACACCAAGAAGCATAATCAGTACAGAGATAGCAAACATTGTGAATCACAAGGTAGGTCTGTGTTAGTCTGCAAAATTTAGGCAGTCCTCCACTATATATGAAGCTATGTGAGGAGATTCAAGTGTAATTTGACTTATCCACACAAAGCTAAAAACATAACATTTAAAGAAAAGAATCTGGAGTAACAGCGTACAGTAAGGACAAAATTACAACACTAAAATACTGTGAAATTAATAGAAACAGCGTTCTGCGGTTCAAGATATGTGCAACTGAGCACTATTTAATTTGATGATAAAACATTAACACAATTTCGATGTCTATGTGTGTATTAAATAAAACTTTTCACAAAAACTGACAAACTCCCGCGAGCTAACTGAACTTACCATTTTTTTTTTTTGTCCTCAGAACATCACGTTTTAAAAAAAACTATGGAGGGGACAAAAATGGAGGGAAGGAGGGAACATAGCATCGAGATACAGCACCGCTTTGTCTCTTGCGGTCACAATCCTCTTCTACGGTTAAAAAAAAGCAGGCTGCTTGCAAAGCTATCGCACGGGTGCTACGGGGAAATAGTTTACAACACAGACTGATTTTTTCATTGCTGTACAAGAGACCACTGCTCATTTACTTTTAATAAGTGGACGTTTAAGTTTGACTTGGTGGCGCTGAACTCCCGCTTTTATTTTTTTCTCAGAACATTTAAAAAATTACGATGGAGGGGGCAAAAATGGAGGGAATAAGTCTCTAGAAGTCTAATAAAAAAAAGTATCTAAAGTAATGCTAACCTTTAATAATGAGATAACGCTGCTCATTTCATTTAATACTTTAGTCGCACACAAAGTTAATAACACAGCTAACTCATGCAATGACTTAGCATATTAGCTTGCTACGTGGCCAACATTATTCACCATGTCCGTCTTAAAAACATTTAAAACATTTAAGCAACTTTTATGGTGGCTACTTACATTTAGCTCAGTGGTGCAGAACCAGTGACTGTCAAGTGCAGATGCAGAACAGAAGCGCGACCTCCGACGGTTAATGCACCTCCAACCTTTGCTCTTCTGGTCTGCTGAGAAGCTTCGAGAGCCGACTGAGCAAATGCTACAAAATAAAAGCACTTCCTGTGCGTGTAATTTCACAATAATTCGTAATTTCATGCTTAATATGTTATTTAGGACAGGCAGACAGAGTACTTTTTTCATCCCTATGAAAATTATTTTTACAGAAGTCCAGTACCACTCAATACTCACTTGACTAGTTATTTCAAAATAAGGCAAAGATTCAAAAAAGGATAAACTTAATATGGAGGAAGTGATTGTGTTAAACAGAAAGGACATGTCAAAAAAAAAAGACTGATTTCAAAATATATAAAGCTTTGCAACAGGATTTGATTGTTAAGAATACAGATATTAAAGAAAAATGGGAACTGGAAGTGACCATAATGATAACAGATGAGGAATGGGAGGAAACACTTGAAGCAGGCCATGAACTAACTAATAGTCTGTCTTGGAGGGAATTTGAATGGAAGGTGAATAATATATACTTCTATATTATATATATATATATATATATATATATATATATATATAAGTATATATATTATATATACTTTAAAACTCCACTTATCATGTCTAAATAGTAATGTTTCAAATTTATGTTGGAGAAAATGCAGGCTAGTGGGAGACTTTTCACATATACTTTTGGACTGCCCTAAATTCATACCATTCTGGGAAGGTGTTAGGGAGAAATTGAAAGAACCTTGAAGGTGAAATTACAATTTAAGTTAAAATGGTTTGTACTGGGAATGCTATCTTACACACGTAATGGAGACATACTTAATCAAAATTCTGCTTATGACTGCCAAGAAGTGTATTACAGTTTTATGGCTGGACACAGAACCCCCAAGGGTGGCACAGTGGAGAGACAGAGTTAGACAGGTCTACAAAATGGAACAATTTAATGCAAGACTATGACTGGGACTAGGGAAATTTGAAAAAATTTGGGAACCTATAAAACAAATGTTAGAAAGATAGTACTCTCATGTGAAAATTATTATTATTAATTTTTTTTATTTATGTATTTTTGTCTTTTGGGTGAGTTATTTAGCTAGATCAAAGTAAAATGTAGAATGTAGTAGAGAGCAGATAAGATGAATACAGAGAAAGCTTGTCAGAACTATATGTAATGATTGGTGATTTGGTTAAGTTGGATAGATCTCATGGCCACAAGGAAATTCGAACTTTGTTCAGGGAAACACTGCCCTGGAGAAGGGAAGAAGAAATTCAAATGCATCTCCATGTAAATGTTGTTGTTCTAATTCAAAAATAAAAAGTTCCAAATATATATATATATATATTATATATATAAGTATATAATATATATATATATATATATATATATATATATATATATATATATATATATATATATATATATATATATATATACATACATACTTATATATTATATATATATATACATACTTATATATTATATATATATAAGTATATATATTATATATATATATTATATATATACTTATATATATTATATTATATAAGTATATATATATATATATATATATATATATATATATATATATATATATATATATATATATATATATATATATATATTAAGTATACTTATACATTACTTGGTGAAATATACTTCTGATAGAGTCAAGTACAAGTATAGTCTAAGTAAACTTTAATGTAAGTATGTATTAAAGTATACTTAGTAGTATTTAAAAAATGTACTCGGATAACTATACTTCTGATAAGTACATTGAAAGTAAACTTGGAAGTATACTGTATTCATTTTTAGTATACTTCAAGTATACTTCAGTGTACTTCTTTTTGGTAAGGGTAGACAGCAGTAGCATGGATAGACAGCAGTAGCATGGATAGCAGTAGCATGGATAGACAGCAGTAGCATGGATAGCAGTAGCATGGATAGACAGCAGTAGCATGGATAGACAACAGTAGCATGGATAGACAGCAGTAGCATGGATAGACAGCAGTAGCATGGATAGACAGCAGTAGCATGGATAGACAACAGTAGCATGGATAGACAGCAGTAGCATGGATAGACAGCAGTAGCATGGATAGACAGCAGTAGCATGGATAGACAGCAGTAGCATGGATAGACAACAGTAGCATGGATAGACAGCAGTAGCATGGATAGACAACAGTAGCATGGATAGACAGAAGTAGCATGGATAGACAGCAGTAGCATGGATAGACAGCAGTAGCATGGATAGACAGCAGTAGCATGGATAGACAGCAGTAGCATGGATAGACAGCAGTAGCATGGATAGACAGCAGTAGCATGGATAGACAGCAGTAGCATGGATAGCAGTAGCATGGATAGACAGCAGTAGCATGGATAGCAGTAGCATGGATAGACAACAGTAGCATGGATAGACAGCAGTAGCATGGATAGACAGCAGTAGCATGGATAGACAGCAGTAGCATGGATAGACAGCAGTAGCATGGATAGACAGCAGTAGCATGGATAGACAGCAGTAGCATGGATAGACAACAGTAGCATGGATAGACAGAAGTAGCATGGATAGACAGCAGTAGCATGGATAGACAGCAGTAGCATGGATAGACAGCAGTAGCATGGATAGACAGCAGTAGCATGGATAGACAGCAGTAGCATGGATAGCAGTAGCATGGATAGACAGCAGTAGCATGGATAGCAGTAGCATGGATAGACAACAGTAGCATGGATAGACAGCAGTAGCATGGATAGACAGCAGTAGCATGGATAGACAACAGTAGCATGGATAGACAGCAGTAGCATGGATAGACAGCAGTAGCATGGATAGACAGCAGTAGCATGGATAGACAACAGTAGCATGGATAGACAACAGTAGCATGGATAGACAGCAGTAGCATGGATAGACAGCAGTAGCATGGATAGACAGCAGTAGCATGGATAGCAGTAGCATGGATAGACAGCAGTAGCATGGATAGACAGCAGTAGCATGGATAGACAGCAGTAGCATGGATAGACAGCAGTGTGATGGTTGAGCAGCAGCAATCCAAATGAGAGGCAGCAGTATGTACAGTGAGGTATAGTGACACGTACGTGACTTCAGGCACATCCCTGAATACACCTTTTTCCCTCGAGGCTTGATCGCAGCACATCCTAGTGGCCAGTGGTGACCTCTGCACCCCCCCAGTCCAGGAAGCCGTGTGACACACCGGCGCAGTGGACTCATGACCTAACCCACTGATCAGTTTCAGGTACATACCGCTTGGGTGGCCGCCTTACCCTACCGGAGCTCGCTGGCTGGGAGGAGGGGGGTGATGGGCACTGTTCCGGGGTCTGCGCCGCTGGGGCAGCGTCCCTGTTGGCTACGTCTGGAGGATTCGGTACCGGCTGGGCAGTGCCGGGGTTTGTGCCTTGGGGCTCGGGTGGTGTGTGTGACTGATCTGGCAGGGGTCCCGCTGACCCCGGGTTGGTGGGACCTAAGTCGTGTATCTTGTCGTTGGACGCAGGCAGGGGCGCAGCGCTCTCTGGGTGAGTGCGAGGGGTGGCCGGGGTGAAGGCGCGGAGAAAGAGCCGGATGTGCAGGGTGAGGCGGCCAGACCCATCGACCCGACACGGTATTGGTCGTGTCCTAGTGACTCTACTACCACCCCAGATCTGTCCCATGCCCGCGGGCTACAGCTAACTAGGTTCTGGAGGAACACCGCCTCCCCGACTACGAGAGGGCGGAGCGGTCGTACGTGCTCTCTCAGAGACTCAGTGGTGCGGGCCATCCGAGTCCGGAGGGCCTCTTCCTTCGCCGCCCATGCCTGACGCCAGAGCAGACGGATGTGAGGGTTGGAGAACTTCTCCAGCCTATTAACAAATGACAGCGAGTCCCTGAGGGGGCGACCAAAGATGATTTGCGCGGGCGACAGGTCGCAGTCGGGGTCAGGCGTATTACGCAGTTGCAACATCGCACGCAGAAAGCGGTCATGGTCGAGGCTCCCGGTCGGGCCGGTGTTTGAGACTAGTAGACGCTTCGCCGTCTTGACAGCCACCTCCGCCCTTCCATTAGACTGGGGGAACCCAACCGAGGACACGCGGTGCTTGACCTGCCATAAGCGGAGGAAGTCCGCTGTGCGCCCTGCGGAGAACTCCGGGCCTCCGTCACTTGACATCTCCTCGGGCACACCAAACGTGTCTAAAAGTCAGATCTTTCACGCATCGTTTAGCACCAGCTGATGTCTACGTATCGTGTTGTGTTCCATCAGGCTGACTGTAGACTTTTATTTTTAGGGCATCTGTTTTCATGCTTCAACTAATGCGTAACTCATGCATGAATACATGATTAATGGCTGGATGAATTCATGTTTCCATCACAGAGCCACCTGTACATGTCAGGGACTGCCTCACACTCGGCGGTGAAGTCCCAGTCGACTGATCCGCCGCCGAGTGAGACCGTTTCTGCAAACATGATAATAATAGTAACACAACAGCAGTTGTAATGAGGTTCTCGAGGTACGGAAGAGGATTAGGGCCACTGAAAAGAAAAAAAAGAAGGAAAGAAATAATTCAGACTTTAATCTCAGAATTCAGACTTTTTTCCTCAAGATTATTAAAGTCAGAATTCTGAGATTGAAGTCTTGTCAGTGGCCCTAATCGTCTTCCATACCTGTGATACCTGTATGTAGGTTTGTTTAAAAGAATAACCTTAAATATATGTTATTTATTATTTATTTACCATCCAGTCACTTAGAAATCAGTTGCACATTTACTCTGTTGTTCGGTGCTCTGAGTAGTTAGATACCATTTATTTTGATAAAGAAATGAAAAAATGTGTAACTTTTAAAACTGAGTTCAGCGGTTAAGATGAACAGAGACGAGTTCGTGTGGTTCGTAGGAATCACACAAGTCCACCGCTTTCATTCCTGATGAGCAAAAGGAACTCATGATACGTTTATTCAGCAGCGGTCATCATGAGCTCAGTGACGTTAAATCATCTGCAGCCACGTTCTAAGCGGAGCGATCACAGCCGCCTGAAGCTGGTGCCGGTGGAACGTCCACACCTCCAGGATCCATCAGGATGGAAGGAGACACAAATAGACCCATCTACGAGCTAGCTCGGCGGCGTCTGGTGCTGAATAACTGTTGTACATCTCCTTTTGAGGTGCATCCTAAAAATAAATGGCAGCAGTGAATAAAAGTTTCATCTCCAACTCAGGAATGAGAAAAGCGGCTCCATGTCTGCAGTGAGCAAGCAAAGAGTATTTACATCAAGCCACAGACGACATTTAAAACTGGCGTAGACAGCAAGTGGTGCTGAGGCTGCTGAGAGGGTTTCATGCAAATGCAGAAGCTTCTGAAAGACAGAGACAAGGGTGGCATCAAGAAGTTTTGAGAATTAGTGAGCAACCTTACAGATTATGGCAGAGCAGCTAAAGCAGCTCCACCCTAGCTCTGCTGAGGGTGTCCAGTGAGGGCTGCTGCTGCCTTTGCTAACGTTTCACTTATCTTCCTGTTGGATCTCTCTGCTGCACGCTGGATCATCTATCTGCTCAGTGTTTGATGAAGAACCACAAATCATGAAATTGAGTATAACTGAATGTCATCAGCCAAGAAGCGGTAAGATCGATCAATGAACTTATTGAGAATCAGCCTGAGGCGGAGCAAATATAGAAGAAAAGGGACTGGTCCCAGAACCAAACCCTGGGGTACCCCACAGGCTTCTGTTCAGACTGCCGACAACATCCCCGTTTATCAGGATCCCCACAGTTGAACTGGACAAGGAAATCCCACAGCAGCGCGTAAGATCCTTATCTTCTTTTGTCCAACCGTTTGTACGGACCAGGAGTCACATTTGATTCTGTAAAAACTGCTTCTTTCATCTCTGGAACATCTGAAAACTGAAACCTTTCATTTCCAATTGGATCTGGAAATGGTAATTCATGCTTTTGTGTTACTGCGCCTGGACTACTGCAACGTCCTCTTAGCTGATCTAAGCCTTAAGCAGCGATGATGCTTACAACTGGAGCAGAATCCTGCTGCAGACAACATTCCCAATACTCTTGTCCTGGGCCTGGCCTCAGTTAGCTGGCTCCCCGTGAATTTCAGGGTTCATTTTAAAATCCTATCTTTAACTTTTAAAGCCGTGCACGATCAAGCTCCCACAAGTGTAACTGATCTGGTGAAGATCTACACTCCTGGGCGTTGGCTGACACCAGAAGGTCAGATACTCCTGGTGGTCCCAAAAACCCGCCTAAAGTCCTGTGGTTGCTGCTCCTTTGAAATATTTTACTTTTCATCGCTGTCGCTCGGACGAGGACCAATCAACGGAGGTTTCATTCACTGACCAATGAGCGGACAGGATGCTCCGTACCGCTCCGAGCAAACATGGAGAAGTTGGTACTTGCTGTGACGGATTTCCCAGAACTGTACAATATTTCTACCAAAGGATGTAGAATATTTATAGTAAAATCAAAAGTAAGATTTCACATAACTCTAGCAGCACCTTGTGAAACATCATATCTACCGCTTTATTAACTCTGAACCGCTTAAATAACCTTCATTCCCTCCAACCTGACACAGCCAATCAAAACAACGAAGATTCGATTTCACCATGGAGCAGAACGCGTAGACGGCTTTGCCGCGGTCGCCTCCCGTGTGTCGGGTAATAAAAGCGACGGCGATGAATTTCGCTGATCGCGGCCGTTTGTCGCCGCCCGTGTATCGAGCCCATTAGGCTCCGAGGCTGTGGAGCTCTCTCTTTGCTGTGTTGATTTCTTCTGTATTTAAAAACTCTTGAAAAGTTGTCACTTTAGACCTACTTTTATTGCTGGCCTTGTTCTCACATTTGCTTCTTGTTTTCTGTTTAACTGTGAAGCTCTTTGTGATTCAGACAGACGAACTAGCTACTGGTGGAACAGATTTGAAGGTTTTGATATTGGCTCCATGCTGTAGTTCTTTTTTAAAACACAGAGCAGTTCTGTTGACCTGTTTTCCCGCTACGTTTCGTTTGCGGCTGCAAACTTCCTCAGGCTGCCGCAAACAAAACGTAGCGGGAAAACAGGTCAACAGAACTGCTCTGTGTTTTACAAAAGAACTACAGCATGGAGTCAGAGACGCGACACAGCAAGAACACACCTAAGATGTGTGATATTGGTTTTAATGCACCTCAGGCCCTCCTTGTTGTGGTCAGCAGACTCATGTCTGGGTCCAGGGCTGGGTGAGTTTTCTCAGTAGCCAGTACGGGACTGTGGACTTTGCCCTTGGACAGCAGATTTGCCCCCCCCCCCCCCCCCCCCCCCCCCCCACACACACACACACACACACACACACACACACACACACACACACACACACACACTTTTTAAATCAAGATTTTTCTGGTTCTTCTGTGACAGCTTGTTGTTAGCATGTTTTATGATTGCTGTGTTCAGCACTTTGGGGCGGCCTGGAGTCAACTGGAAAGTGCTCTACAGATCAAATGGTGATGATGATGACTTTGGATCAAAACGTGAATGTGGACTTCTTCTTCACCTAGTTAGTAAACAGTAGAGATGTTTTCATAAGATGGAGCAATAAATAAAAGACAGAGTGGTTACACACACACACACACACACACACACACACACACACACACACACACACACACACACACACACACACACACACACACACACACACACACACACACACACACACACACACACACACACACACACACACACACACACACACACACACACACCAGGTCAGAGCACCAGATCCAGTGGGTGTGACGGCTGGAGGCACGGACCTACACACTCGCCTTTCTGCTTTCCTCTCAGTCATGATTCAGCCCTCGGCCGATTGCCGATTTTGGCCATCTTTGCCTATAAATGTGCAAACTATTTCAGATGTCCTTTAACACTTCAGGTCATTAGCATAATCAGTCCGACAGAGCAGCCAGCAGCCTGGGTGCAGGAAGCTAATGCATGATGGACTGCAGCGGGATGAGACTGGGATCAGTGGCAAACAGAGCGCCTTTTCCCAGAGGAGTGAAGATTCGTCCTGCAGCCCGGGAACGCGCTGCCCCCATGCAGGGCTGCATTAGGAGACAGATCTCTACGGTTCTCCAGCTGAACTAACCTTGCCCTCCTTAATGAACGCTGGCATGAAAGCAAACAGAAAATGGACTTTAACCAAGCGGCAGATGCTGCTCTATTTTTAGGTGCATCCTTCTGTTTGGCAGAGACGAATGCTTTTACCTGGCTCCTTCTGAAACAAATACATCGCCGTGCACTTCCATTAGCGCTAACAAAGACCTTGAAAACGGGACAGAAATGCTCCTCCTGTTGAATCGGCAGTCAGAAGAATGATAAAAGGGCCGCTGCTTTCATGCATTTGGTTTTGTTGACTGGGTACTTTTTTGTGTTTTGGTCTAAAATGGAGCAGAAATGTTTTCTCGCAGCGGTTTCTGGTCCAGCCAGGATGGGGAGTATTATCCTAACAGTTTCTTTCAGAATGAAAGAGAAATGCTCTCGCTACGTATTTTATTTGATAAAAACCTTAGAGACAGACAACAGGGTGAATGTGAGTGGGATTAATGTAGCCTGTAGACTTGAACTACTAAAGCTAAATTAGCATTAGCAGCTTAGATAACAGGTGGCGAGGGCGTCAAGGTGTCATGAATGTGTTTGAGAAGAAAAAGCTTGGCGCTTGGTTCTGACAAAGCCTTGACGCACTCTATCTCATCCATTAGTTGTCTGCGTGAAGCTGAAAAGCAGAAAGGAGTCTGCTAATGTGTAGATAACCCAGAGGTCCCCGTGCGTCTGTCTCCCGTCCTACTGCCTCTGTTGCCTCCTGTTCTTCTTTCTTCCTCCACTCACCTCCCCGTGCTTTTCCCTCTCTCCATCGAAACATGGCTGAAACCTCCGACCACCTGGGACTTATGGCACAAAGGCTCAGGTCTCCTCCTTCAGTGATGCTAACGGTCCTTCACCAAGCCCAGAAGCCAACGCAGGTGGGCAGCACGAGGATGTGGTCGCTCTGTGAGGAGGGAAAGACGATTAAAATATCTGCTCTACCAACAACATCTCAAGGACCATTAGGGGTACCTGATTTATCTTCATGTGCTGAGATTCATGAGTGTTTTATGGCTTCACACTTTGTGACTGCTGGTGGGAAACGCATTGATGGGAGATAATGGGCCAGTGAAGTGGGGTGTAGTGTGTGAGCGACGGGCCAAAGGAGCCAATGGGTTCCTCAGAAGGTTTAAACTCAACCTATTTCAACACACCTGTTGGCTCTCAAGCATTGGCTGGAAGGGCTCTCCTCTGGTTGGCTATTTCAGTTTTCAGCAAACCGTCTTTTGTCGCCGCCAGCTCTCGGGAGTTTTGGGAAGAAGATGTGAACTTAGTGCTCCAACAACCATTCTGTCCTGTTTCCGTTTCTTTTAATGAAGAACCTAAAAACCTTCAAATGTGAACTTTGACTAAATCTTGTTGCATTTATCACACTGTTGGACTGGGGTTACGTCATCTCTCGTCATCTGATCAAATGTGTATCATTTTTAATTCAAAGCTGATTATGATTAGGTCCATTTTCACTAGAAGAGAAAAACACCTGCTGCACACAGCTGGTCCGGGCAGTTGTTTTATAGCTCATACCTGTCGCGTTGAGGGGATGGTTAGGACCCAAAGTGCAGATTACCCAGACGACAAGAGGCAGGAGATGATGTAAAGTAAATATCCTTTATTTTGCAGGACAAACAAAAATAAATCCAAAGACAGTGAGCCAAAAGTCCAAAAGTCCAAAAACCCTGGTAACAAGAACAAAAGCTCACTTAGAGCACAAAGTCCAAAAGTCCTGGAACTCAGGACACCGTAAGCTCACTTGGAGCACAAAAATCTGGAGACATAAGCTCACATAGAGCACGAAACAACGCTGACAACCATACAATGGACCCAACACAGACAAGGCAGGGGTAATTAGGGAAACAGGCAGCAGGCAGCAGGTGTGTGGAGTAGGGTTGTCACGGTAACCGGTATAGCGGTAAACCCCGGTAAAAAAGTTGACAATAAAAATAACCGTCCAGTTTTTAATAAACTATATTATCTCGGTGGGTTTACCGTGGCCGCGGTTTCGGCGCGATGACCCTTACCAGCCACCGTCGCTTCAGCTGAAGTTCCCGCGGCGCACACACGCACTTTTTAGTTTGCAACCAAAACTTTGAAGCTGAAATAATGGCGGAAGGAGGAGACGGCAGCGCCCAGGACATCCATCAGCCCTCAAAGAAGATTAAATCGGAAGTATGGGCATATTTTGGATTTCTGAAAAATGCTGAGGGACAGTTAATAGAAGACGGCTATCCCGTTTGCAGAACGTGCAGGAAACAAGTGTCTGCAGAAGGCAGCAACACTTCGAATCTAATGGCACATCTGCGTGACGATCACCCACGTCTCTACAGCCAGTGCAAGGTAAGCTAACATTAGCATTTTAGCTTAAATGCATGACGTGAGGACTTTTGGTTGAGGGAGAATGCAACGAGTCACTATACACTGCAGCCGCAGCGTCCTCTGCCAGCATTTAAACCGTGTCACGGACACCCTGTTGCTGAATGAAGCATCTTATTTGTTGATGATGAAGAGAAATATACAATTAGTTCCTTGTCATTGATTTGTTTACTTATTCAATGCCATTTATACTTGAACATTTGGATTTGATTACATAGTGTAGTAGTTATTTTAGTCATTTGTTTAAAGTGGCTATTTATTTTAAATACATATTTTTTAAGGTTGACTTGTACAGTGCTCAAGTCAAGTGTGGACTGGAGTTTTAGATTTTCATTTTGATAATGAAGAAAACAAGTATATGAGAAAACAAGTGGTGTTTCTTTGATTTGTTTACATATTGTTTATGTTTTGAATGTTTGGATTTGTATAATTTAAACCTGCACTGACTACTGTAACATGTTCCAGAAAAAGAAGCTATTTGTTCCTTTACTTGTGAAAAGTTGCACTTTTGCTAAGGCTTTGTGTTATTTTAGGTTTAATAAACACTGTTAAACCTTTTCAGAACTATTTCAGTTTGTGTAGAACAGGACTATCAATGCTTTCTGAACATATGCAACACCGTTTAAAAAATACCGCGATAATACCGAAAACCGTGATAATTTTGGTCACAATAACCGTGAGGTTAAATTTTCATACCGTGACAACCCTAGTGTGGAGTGAGGGCTGGAGGGAAGGCAGGTGAATCTGATTATCTAAATGGGGGAAACAGAACCAGAGGAGGGCAAATAAACCTGAAACTCTAAAACACAAAACTAAACCTAAAGACTGAGGGCAGGACTCACACACACACACACACACACACACGCACGCACGCACGCACGCACGCACACACACACACTCACACTCACACTCACTCACACTCACACTCACACTCACACACACACACTCACACTCACACGCACACACACACACACACACTCACACGCACACACACACACACACACACGCACACACACACGCGCACACACACACACTAAATTCTGAACCCAGGATGCTGATGTTGTTTTCCCTGATCAACTCGTCGTGTCTGGATTGTGTTCTGCTTGCTGAAAGCCTCAACCACAGCTTGAATGTGTGAGGCTGACAAAGGGACGTCTTGTCTGATTACTAAAGCATGAATGTTGCACCGCTTTGCTCATTAATAAGTGGTGTTGACAAAAAGCGTCTGGCAGAAGCAGCGAATGCCACTTCCTATTAGCACACCTTATTAATGTGTGAAAGGCTCGTGATGCTGGAGCGTGTCCAGCGCCCACACCATCGCTCACGCCGCGCCGCTGCACTCATTTGTTTAACTTAGAAAGGGCCACTTAACGGGAACATAACAATACCAAATGGGCTGAGTCAGCAGGCTGCTAAATGATCATTACACAAAACGTTTCAGCACACAAACAGGCCTCCCAATGATTTCCCATAAAGACGTTCATAAATGGGCTGGAGTCATGCACCACTTGTTTCATGTGGCATTGACTACAAGTGCTAATGTGACAGAGTGGTTTTCACCCGTTCATTTATTTCTACCTGCTTGAAACCATCGATGCAACGTCCATGCTGGTGATGCTCTAGGATCTCTGTCACTTGCATCGATACGGTGTTCTGACAGCGGGAGTGTTGTGCTGCCACTCAGAGGGACTCGTGACACCCGCCTGATTCCCACGGGTCAACAACACGAAGAGGCCGTTGACTCGGTGGGCTGTGTGTGGACTTTTCCTCACACAGAGGCCATGAGCATGGCTGTTATGAAAGAGGAACATGATCTACGATCAAATGCTCTTTATTCACTAGCTTTCTTTACCTGTTGGGAGGAAGTTGTTGACGAAACTATTTTGTGTTCTTCAAACCAAAGAACTCTCGTCTCGGCTCTATCTGATGAACTCAGTTAGTTTGGGATTTGTTTGATTTTCTCAATAAGTTTTCAGACATTAAGAAGTTTGTTGTTTAATAAAGTCATTCCTGTTTTACTCCCACTAGTTTTACCCTGTCTGACTCCCATTCCTGTCTGACTCCTGTTCCTGTCTGATTCCCTTTCCTGTCTGACTCTCGTTCCTGTCTGACTCTCGTTCCTGTCTGACTCTCGTTCCTGTCTGACTCTCGTTCCTGTCTGACTCCCGTTCCTGTCTGACTCTCGTTCCTGTCTGATTCCCGTTCCTGTCTGATTCCCGTTCCTGTCTGATTCCCGTTCCTGTCTGACTCCCGTTCCTGTCTTACTCCCGTTCCTGTCTGACTCCCGTTCCTGTCTGATTCCCGTTCCTGTCTGATTCCCGTTCCTGTCTGATTCCCGTTCCTGTCTGATTCCCGTTCCTGTCTGACTCCCGTTCCTGTCTGACTCCCGTTCCTGTCTGACTCCCGTTCCTGTCTGACTCCCGTTCCTGTCTGATTCCCGTTCCTGTCTGATTCCCGTTCCTGTCTGACTCCCGTTCCTGTCTGACTCCCATTCCTGTCTGACTCCCGTTCCTGTCTGATTCCCGTTCCTGTCTGACTCCCGTTCCTGTCTGACTCCCGTTCCTGTCTGACTCCCGTTCCTGTCTGACTCCCGTTCCTGTCTGACTCCCGTTCCTGTCTGATTCCCGTTCCTGTCTGATTCCCGTTCCTGTCTTACTCCCGTTCCTGTCTGACTCCCGTTCCTGTCTGATTCCCGTTCCTGTCTGATTCCCGTTCCTGTCTGATTCCCGTTCCTGTCTGACTCCCGTTCCTGTCTGACTCCCGTTCCTGTCTGACTCCCGTTCCTGTCTGACTCCCGTTCCTGTCTGATTCCCGTTCCTGTCTGATTACCGTTCCTGTCTGACTCCCGTTCCTGTCTGATTCCCGTTCCTGTCTGACTCCCGTTCCTGTCTGACTCCCGTTCCTGTCTGATTCCCGTTCCTGTCTGACTCCCGTTCCTGTCTGACTCGTTCCCGTCTGACTCGTTCCCGTCTGACTCGTTCCCGTCTGACTCTCGTTCCCGTCTGACTCCCGTTCCTGTCTGACTCCCGTTCCTGTCTGACTCCCGTTCCTGTCTGACTCCCGTTCCTGTCTGACTCCCGTTCCTGTCTGACTCCCGTTCCTGTCTGACTCCCGTTCCTGTCTGACTCCCGTTCCTGTCTGATTCCCGTTCCTGTCTGACTCGTTCCTGTCTGACTCGTTCCTGTCTGACTCTCGTTCCTGTCTGACTCCCGTTCCTGTCTGACTCCCGTTCCTGTCTGATTCCCGTTCCTGTCTGATTCCCGTTCCTGTCTGACTCGTTCCTGTCTGACTCTCGTTCCTGTCTGACTCCCGTTCCTGTCTGACTCCCGTTCCTGTCTGACTCCCGTTCCTGTCTGATTCCCGTTCCTGTCTGACTCCCGTTCCTGTCTGATTCCCGTTCCTGTCTGACTCGTTCCTGTCTGACTCTCGTTCCTGTCTGACTCGTTCCTGTCTGACTCTCGTTCCTGTCTGACTCCCGTTCCTGTCTGACTCCCGTTCCTGTCTGATTCCCGTTCCTGTCTGATTCCCGTTCCTGTCTGACTCCCGTTCCTGTCTGACTCGTTCCTGTCTGACTCTCGTTCCTGTCTGACTCCCGTTCCTGTCTGACTCCCGTTCCTGTCTGATTCCCGTTCCTGTCTGATTACCGTTCCTGTCTGACTCCCGTTCCTGTCTGATTCCCGTTCCTGTCTGACTCCCGTTCCTGTCTGACTCCCGTTCCTGTCTGATTCCCGTTCCTGTCTGACTCCCGTTCCTGTCTGACTCGTTCCCGTCTGACTCGTTCCCGTCTGACTCGTTCCCGTCTGACTCTCGTTCCCGTCTGACTCCCGTTCCTGTCTGACTCCCGTTCCTGTCTGACTCCCGTTCCTGTCTGACTCCCGTTCCTGTCTGACTCCCGTTCCTGTCTGACTCCCGTTCCTGTCTGACTCCCGTTCCTGTCTGACTCCCGTTCCTGTCTGATTCCCGTTCCTGTCTGACTCGTTCCTGTCTGACTCGTTCCTGTCTGACTCTCGTTCCTGTCTGACTCCCGTTCCTGTCTGACTCCCGTTCCTGTCTGATTCCCGTTCCTGTCTGATTCCCGTTCCTGTCTGACTCGTTCCTGTCTGACTCCCGTTCCTGTCTGATTCCCGTTCCTGTCTGATTCCCGTTCCTGTCTGACTCCCGTTCCTGTCTGATTCCCGTTCCTGTCTGACTCGTTCCTGTCTGACTCTCGTTCCTGTCTGACTCGTTCCTGTCTGACTCCCGTTCCTGTCTGATTCCCGTTCCTGTCTGACTCGTTCCTGTCTGACTCCCGTTCCTGTCTGACTCCCGTTCCTGTCTGACTCCCGTTCCTGTCTGACTCCCGTTCCTGTCTGACTCCCGTTCCTGTCTGATTCCCGTTCGATTCCCGTTCCTGTCTGATTCCTGTTCCTGTCCCGGTGTACTCCTTGGTTTTTTTGCTTCAGTCTTCCTGTTTACTTCGGTATCTGGGACATGTTCCCTGGTTTGCCTTATTTCCTTATTTAGGAGTCCTACTGAGAGGTGATGGGAAGCGTAACTCTTTTCTGAGACCTGGATTATTATTCATCAAACTAAGACCTGGATCTTTCAGTCCAACTTCCTTCCTCTGACAGAGACGTCTTTTTCAGCTCCCAGGATTGATAGGAATTAACTCATTCAAGCCCAAACTGTGACTAAAAAAATATCAACACTGATTAAATCAGGTATTGTAGAAAAGATTTGCTCACATGGAGGGGGCGGCCTTAAAATGCACACTGCCGCCAACCACTAGAGGGCACTTTGGTTCCTTTTGAGTTACACGTTTGAGTGTTCCTCAGTGCCAAGGAACCTCGCCTTGCTGTCTTGACCCCGCCCCAGGTGCCTAGAAGACGCATCATTAGGAACGGCCAAGGCCTGTTCCAATGTTGGTGTACTACTGAGGCGTCTGTTCCCCGTTTGTTAGCCGTTTAGCTAGCTGATTAAGGATACACGGGTGGTGTCTTGCAGCCTGGCCTTGGTCAAAGATTTCCCAGAATGCAGTGCAGAATTTTCAAACAACACATTCTCACACCTGAAGCGTTGAAAATTGGTGACGGGTGACCAAGCATTTGTTTCCGACGTATTAGGACTCCCAACGGGTCGGAAAGGCGACACGCTGAGCCAGCACCCTCACCCACATCCTAACCTTATCCCAGGTTCTTGTTCTGAACTTCCCGTTAACCGTGTTTCAGAGGAACGTTACAACTAGAAGCAAAGTTTTGCATGCGCAAGAATGTTAAGGTTAGGATGGAGGTGAGGGGGAGGTTAAATAGCAAGAGAGTGAAGGTCACAGTTTGGTGGAATCTGTTTTACCGAGGCAGTCGGAAAACGACGCTCTGGCACAGCGCATCCCGACGCGCTGTAAACTTGCGAATAGTTGGGAATTTCCCCTGTGTAGTGGATTTGCTGCTCTTAGACAAGGCTGCTTGTGAGTGACACACGCATTTGACCCTCATCACATGCTCTCGTGCCACACCTCTAGTAGCTCACACTGAAGAATCAGCCCCCCCCACCCTCGCTCTCATGCATTCATGAGAATCAGCTGCTCTAAATCCGAGACCATGGTCGAGTCGGAAAAGGGTAGAATTCCTTCTCCAGGTCAGGATTGACATCCTTCTCCGAGTGGAGTTGAACTGCTGCGTCTGCAGTGATGCGGGCGTTGTACCGGTCTGTCGCGGTGAAGAGAGAGCTGAGTCAGAAGGCGAAGCTCTCGATTCACCAGCTGATCTACGTTCCTGCCCTCACCTATGGTCATGAGCTTTGGGTAGGGACCGAAAGAACGAGATCGCGGATACAAGCGGCTGAAATGAGTTTTCTCCGCAGAGTGGCTGGGCTCTCCCTTAGAGATAGGGTGAGAAGTTCGGTCATCCGGGAGGGGCATGGAGTAGACCTGCTGCACATTGAGAGGAGCCAGTTGAGGTGGCTCGGGCATCTGGTCAGGATGCCTCCTGGACGCCTCCCTGGTGAGGTTTTATGGGCACGTCCAACCGGGAGGAGACCTAAAGGAAGACCCAGGACACGGGGGAGGGACTCTGTCTCTCACCTGGCCAGGGAACGCCTTGGGATTCCCCCGGAGGAGCTGACCCAGGTGGCTGGGGAGAGGGAAGTCTGGGCCTCTCGCCTTAGGCTGCTGCCCCGGCGACCCGGCTCCGGATAAGTGGCAGAAAATGGATGAATGGATGAATATTTATTATGTACTAGCTGTCTGTTTTATAAAAGGTGGTTTTTAGGTGGGTAAGCACTTCCTCAGCACAAATGAACGCACCGGGGCCGAATGGAGACCCATCTAAAATGGCAGCTGGCCACCATGGCAGCTTCAATCAGTGATGGTAACAGAAGAGACTCGACAGGCAGCGCCAGGCCACCGGGCACGTGTCTGTGGACAGGAGTGCACCAGTTCACACAAGAGAGCTCACGCTGTTGTGTTTCACAAAGACAACATAACAAAGATGGTTTGTAGCAGCGATGTCTCCGTTTTCAAAACCTAACACGTTTTAACCTTTTTAACATGAATTAACTTGTTGTATTTATTAATTCATCCCATATTGAACTTAATGACTGTCTGCGGCCTAAAGACAGCACAGAGCGTTAGTCAGGGTGATCTCGGGGACATCGTCCTTCTGCTGCTGCTGGAGACAGGTCAGACATGATTAGAGACATGAGTCAAGAGTCAGACAGCATCGATCATCCCTAATTCTCACCGTTTGTTCTACGAGTTGAAAAACAGACTCGTCCTTTTATTAAAGGAACGCTTGTCTATCACTGCATGAAGAATACTTTCTTAGATGTTGATGTTCCTTCATGAACTCTCTTCTTCTTGAAGAGGAGGCTTGAGTTCCTCAGACGATGTTGCGGTGGTGGTTCTTCTAGTCGTGCTGCCCGTTACTGACCCAGTCCTAGTCATGTCCCCGTCACAAAACCAGTCAACAGCCAGCTAAACACGGAGAATACATCAGATAAAAACGGAGCCATAATAACTGAACAAAGGAAAGCCTACACAGGTGGACAGACACACACCTGTCTGGCTGACAGGTAAATGATCTCGCTTTTGTTTCTGCTGCTCTGAACATCTAGTCTCAAAAACTCATTTTTATTCCCTTTCACTCCGGTGATTCAGAATAAACGACTCCTTGTTCACAGAACAGAAACAGAAGCATTTCTTTGGGTTGTTCATCTAAAACCAGCTTTGGTGTGCGACTTCACGAACCTGCAGGTGAAATATGAAATGTTCCTGCTGAGGAAACAGCCTCTGCAGGCACTCTGTGATGTCCCGAGTGTTTCTCTTCCCCTCTCTGTTATTAGCTGATACGGTGGTGTGTGATGGAATAAATGCAGTGAAGGTCAAGGAACACACACCGCAGCTGCTTCACACACTCGTATCCAGAATCAGACACCAGAACCCGGTGAAGTGCATTCACCTTACTTCCTCCTTCAGCTTATTTAAGCGTCTCTGTCAACATTTTCAGTCAGATATTTCACACGGTTGCATTTCTAGTCTTTCCTGTCCCGTTTCTATCCCTGGATTCTCTGTAAGGTGAAATAAAGCGGTTGCGCTGCACGACTTTTGCTGCCTGCCACACACCAGAGCTGTGGTTTGAGCTGATCTCATCAACCAGATATGAACTCTTATAAACAGCGTTTGTTAGGAGGATCCAATCAGCCCTCCAGCAGCCGATCCTTCCTGCCCACTGGAAAATACCCATTTTCTGTCCATTTATTGCCTCGGGTTGTGCTCTCCTTTAATCCCACCTCTGCTGTCCATCTCCTGGTGTTGGCTCAACACTCGTCCACCAACGCTTAACCGACCACACAGATCCAGCTAATTGTCTGCAACAGAAAAGGGAACTGATGCGATATTGCTGTCACCCTGTGCTCTCTCTCTCTCTGCAGGCTGGAAGCAGATCCCATAAGGGTTTACCACCCAGATTCTCCGGCCGTGCTTAGACTCTCCTACCTGCTGGGCTCTGGTTTGTCCCTGCCCGTCTGGCTGCGCTGAGCCATGAAGATCCCTCTGTGGTGCCTGCTGGTTCTGATGGGATGTCTCTTCGCCCCTGTACACTGTGACTGTCAGGGGGAATGTGTGGCCTGTGGTCTGCTCCTACAACAGCAGCAGCTGCAAGAAGCGTTCAATACCATAGTGAGTACATATGTGTGTGTGTGGTTGTTGGTCTGTGCATGTCACTGTCATTAGCATCTTCTGATTGCCTTGTCAGCACTGGAGGTAGGAGGCGGAGTCCCATGTGTTCTGCTAGCTGGTGGTAGAGGTACAAAGTCATGTCTTTTTCATGTTGATTCCAGTTGTGGACCACCATCCAGTCCCAACTACAAACAGGTGTGATGCAGAGCATGATACCGTGTTCTTTATCAAGCTTCTAGTGCTACCAGGAGTGTGCCAGTCACACGCTGGCACCACTGGTACACATTAGAGCGGGCAACACCACCACCAAGTGTTCCAGATGCAAATGTTTTAATGAGCAGTCCTTTAAAGCAACACGTTTACCGCTTCTCCCTCCTACTGTGTGAAAGTGGAATAACAACCCTGCCGCCTGCTGTAGCTAGCAGTAACAAGGTAACTAGCAGTAACGCTAATATGCGCTAACTCAATTCAATTCAAAAATACTTTATTAATCCCAGAGGGAAATTGATTACTGATACTAGAGTAAACCCCAAAATAAAAGGATCCATACTGTTTGACAAAAACTTACAAGTCCAGTAGCAACAAAGCCAGGTCACCATCAGTCTGTGATTTTGTAGCCTCCTTTAGCTCCCCCAACATAGGCCACGCTGATGCTCACGCTGGCTTTAGCTCTTTGCTTCACCTCCACAGACATTGCTCTTTGACTTTTACTTCCAGGCTCTGTCATGATGCCCAAAAAAATAAAGTACATCTTCCTTCTCTTGTGCTTTTTGTTGACGATTGGTGAACTGAAACTGCTAATGGCTAGTCGTTATTTTAGCTACTAGCACAGTAAACAGCTATTGTCTTAAAGATACAGTCCTCCCGCTAGTGTTCTTAGCTAAACCACAACACTGCTGAGTGTGTAGCAGGGGACTACACACACACACACGCACACACACACGCACGCACGCACACACACACACACGCACGCACGCACGCACACACACACACACACACACACACGCACGCACGCACGCACACACACGCACACACACACACACGCACACACGCACGCACACACACACACACACACACACACGCACACACGCACACACACGCACGCACGCACGCACGCACACGCACACACACACACACGCACACACGCACGCACACACACGCACACACGCACACACACACACGCACGCACGCGCGCGCACGCACGCACGCACGCACGCACGCACGCACGCACGCACACACACACACACACACACACGCACGCACACACACACACACACAGCTTGAAGTGGTTAAAAGCCTTTAGTGTTGCTTGAAAAGGGCAGCCTGATATTAACTGTGTCTAAAACAAAGATAACATTATTCTACCTTCATTTGTTTGAACAACAAAAGCTAAATTATGTAGAGGTTAAGAAAGGGTCTGCTGCAGCGGTGCTCACTAAGGGCCCTGCAGGGCCCTCCTTTGTGGCCCCCAAACTGCCAGCATCCCCCCAGCAGTCTGACTGTCACTTTTGTGCTGGAGGGGTAGGAACGGCGCAGTTATGTGTCGGTGTTTGGTTATGTTCAGTGCTTAATCCGGCAAGATTCGGCTCAAATTTAGCACCGGTTATGACGTCTAGGTGCCCCAGACTGGACCTCTAACTTCAAGGTTGTTTGGTTAAACGGCCCTCGGACCATTACATTTGCACTAACCCTGGTCTACTGCTTAAGAGATTATGCTTTTATTGAGACAATGCAATAGAAACCCTGCGGCTGAGTTATGGGAAGCGATGATGATGATTGTGAAAGTGACTCAGAGGGTCGTGCTTGTGAGCAGAACCAGCACCGCTCAGAAGAACCACCCAGCTAATCAGAGCTAATCAAGATTAAAACACATCAAAGTTCAGACATGAAGCTTTTAAATCCAGATGAACATAACTGTCACCAGTCACTGTTAATGATGCAAACACAGAAGTGTGCACCTGTTGTGCTGCGGATGGCATTCAGAGGGGATCTCTCTCTTTACTCCAGAACTTCAGCACAGCACATAGTCTCATCTCCGAGCAGGCCGAGGCACGACGCTGGGTAAAAATAGTCAGTGTGTGTCCGTGGATGGCTGCAGGACGGCTAATTTAGCTGATAATGATGCCGAGAGGGAGACAGCTGGGACCTTTTGGGGACTTGTAATAGAACTATGTAATGACTGCTCCTTGGTATCATCAGGCCAGGCTTACATTGTTGACTGACACTTTTTATCAGCTCCTCATTGCGGTAGCCGCCTTCCCACTGAGCCGCAGATGGAATCCTCGGAGAAATTGCATTGTTTCCCCCTCCAGACGGAGAGGAGGTGTGTGGGGCTATAATGTCAGGACCCACTGATTTATTTCTTCACACACCTACACACAGGTGCAGGCATCCAAGAAATAATACATACTGTATACACACAAACACATCCTGCCTACTGACTGCATTCATTATATAATGACAGTTTCATTTGTATTTGGGCTAATTGTCTCCTAAATGTGGCTCTGACGGGCTTTCTCCTGTAGCTCTGCGGTTTCATACTGAAGGAAAACAAAGCCTCATTTTGTTCCACTACTTCACTAAATACTCAACCTAAAACCAAAGTCCATCCATCCTCTTCCACTTATCCGGGGTCAGCTCATGGGGCAGCAGCCTAGACCGAGAGGCCCAGACTTCCCTCTCCCCGGCTCCTCCAGAATTCCAGAGCATTCCCTGGCCAGCCAGGTGGGTATCCTCCAGACATAACTCACCAGGGAGGCATCCTAACTCGATGCCTGAACCACCTCAGCATAGGTGAGGGTAGGAACGTAGATCGACCGGTAAATCGAGAGCTTCGCCTTCTGACTCAGCTCTCTTTTCACCACGACAGACCGGTACAACGCCCGCATCACTGCAGATGCAGCACCAATCCACTTGTCGCACTCACGCTCCAGCTTTCCCTCACTCGTGAACAAGACCCCGAGATACTTAAACTCCTCCACTTGGGGCAGGACCTCATCCCTGACCCGGAGAAGGCCTTTTTTGATTCACGTCCATGGTCTCAGATTTAGAGGAGCTGATTCTCATCCCAACTGCTTCACGCTCAGCTGTGAACCGCTCCAGTGAGATCATGTCCTGATGAAGCCAACAGGACAACATCATCTGCAAAACGCAGAGACCCGATCTTCAGGCCACCAGAACGGATCCCCTCAACACCTTGGTGGCACCTAGAAATCCTGTCCATAAGAGTTATGAACAGATTCGATCACAAAGGGCAGCCTTGGTGAAGTCCAACAGCTCGACTCACAGACCAAGCTCTGACATCGGCCATACAGGGACCCACACCAGAGGGCCTGGTACCCCGTACTCCCCCACAGAGATAAACTCACAAGACATTCATTGGTGTTACTGCACATGTGTTGAAAACAGTGAATTGTTGACTTTCCCCTTTTACTCACCAGTGTTAGTAAAAACTACATGTTTATAGGAAACAGGAAGATGAGAAGCCGCTGGTCCTGAAAGGGACATAAACGAGGATGTTGCAGCTGATTTGAACATAGTGATATTAACGATCCGAGTCTGAATATGTGATTCCACTTTTGTCATGGGAGGATTCTGCAGAACAGACATTTTGTTGTTGTTTTGTTTAAATAAAAAATAAATAAATTAATAAATTTACTTGTGTAATTTTTTTAAAGAGGCTGTGCATTCAGTCTGAGATATTTCAGGGTTTCTTTTTATTTGTGCCTGGTTGATTCTTTAATTCGTTATGATCACTTTGCATCTGCAAATGCATGTTTTGACCATCTTGAAAATTATTTAGGCCACTTTTGGTTGTTTGTGTGTTTCTGCCTCTTCAATATCAAGCAAGGTATGAGATTTTTTTAATGAATTTTATGTCGTGTTTCTTTAAATGACCTTCACCTACTAAATTAAATGCTTTCTCAATAAAAGGACTCATTTGAATTGTGAACTATAGTTCTAAATACTAATCCAGTATGTAAGTAAAGTACAATCCAGGAAAACCTCATCCTATCATTGTGAATGTCCTGTTCTTAATGACTGGATCATAATCCACCCATCAAACTGCCCTCTGACCATTACCACACATTTAGTGTAAAAACAAGGCTGATATCCACAGATCATGGGTGCGTGGCGGTCAGTGTTGTGGCCGAACGCGTCCGTTGAACGATCGTTCACGAATTTGTTCATTTTTTTCGTGAACATGAACAGAACTAGTTCGTGTTTTGCCCAGGCCCCCGCAATGCGGCTCTAAAATTGGGCCTAACCCGGAAGTACCATAAATTGCAGTTCCACCCTCATCCACTAGGGGCTGGTGTCAGAAGCGAGCAAATCCTCATTGACTCCCATGTTAAAAATACCAATTTCACAGCAGAAATAAACATGTTTACAGCCTGGTACCAGAACATGTTTTTGGTTTAAATGATCTAGTTTACACTCATGACAACTCTGAGGGGGGTGAATGTTTTTCTCACTCTTCTGTTTAAGTGTATTAAAAGTCTAAAATTCTGTATAATTAATGAGCATCTGACCCACGTGACCACAGAGCTAGCTCCGTGGAAAGGCCTCAGTAGAGCCTCGGTCTGGCCTGGAAACTGCTCCGGGATTTTGAGTCTCTGTGTTTGTGTATTCTTGTTTGGATATTATTTGTGCAATTGTTGGACAAAATGGCTTGCTGTGGCATTAATTGCACTAATAGAGCGTCCAAGGAGTCTCCACTTCATTTTTTTCTGTAAGTAAAATTATATTTATGTATTTTAGGTCACTGCCGAGCTGAGCTTAGATTTTAACATGTACTGTTTAACCATGAAATGTAAATGTAATAGGGTAAAACCCAGTGCATTTAACATAATGCTGCACTTTAGAAAATGGGTTCAAATATAACATGTCGGTGGAGCTGGGTTCCCACTATCGGCTTGTGGAGCTCTCGGGAGACCCATGTTTTCCACCCGGTTTTACCCTCCCCGCAGCTCCCCGCATCTCTGTCTGATCGTGGCTTCTGCCTGCTGCGCGGCTGCCGGCTTGTGGAGCTCTGGTGTTGTGCACAGTTAACTCTGGTTGTAGCTAGGTTGCTACCTCCGTTAGCTTAGCTCCCACCTCCGTGTTAGCTTCGGGTTAGCTTCAGGTTAGCTTGTATATATATATATATATATATATATATCAACATATATATACATATATATAAATATATATATATATATATATATATATATATATATATATATATATATATATATGTATATATATATATATATATACACACACATATATCTATATATATAATATACATATAATATATATGTGTATATATTATACAAGAGAGAGAGAGAGAGAGAGAGAGAGAGAGAGAGAAAGAGAGAGAGAGAGAGAGAGAGAGAGAGAGAGAGAGAGAGAGAGAGAGAGAGAGAAAACAGTGAACTTAGTTCAAAAATTTTTAAATTATGAACTAAGAAACGAACTACTTCATTTTAAAATGTATGAACTGAACTTTGAACTGGTTCGTTTTTTAAACTAACTTTCCCAACACTGGTGGCGGGAATACCACTCTACTTCCATGACACCTTAAAGCTAATGTCTGGAAAAGTAAGTTTCAGTTTGAGTCTTTTCTAAAGTCATGTGGTTCTGTGGTGCCATCTTGCATTAGGTTAACTTTATTTCATGTTTTTACAGACACATCTTTTGTGATTGTATTACTTTTTTGTTTTTAACCTTCTTTTTTGGTAACGTTTCAACCACTACTGCAGTCTTCTGTAGAGCTCCCGCTAATGGCGTCGTCACTTCCTCCTCCATTTATCCGCGGGCAGCAGAGGATTGTGTTGCCCTCTGCTGTCTGCGCTTTCCTCGTCAATACAACATATGTTGTGTTTTTCCATTGTTGCTGTTAAGGACAGCAGAAGCTCAGGAGGTTGAGCGGGTTGTCCAGCAATCAGAAGGTTGAAGGTTCGATCCCGGCTCTGGACAGAGAATTCCGCTGTTGTGTACTTGGGCAAGACACTTAACCCACGTTTCCTGGTGGTGGTGGTCGGAGGGACCGGTTGTGCCTGTACTTAGCGGCCTCTCCTCTGTCAGTGCGCCCCAGGGCAGCTGCGGCTACATTATAGCTCATCCCCACCAGTGTGTGAATGGATGAATGATACACTGTAAAGTGCTTTGGAGTCCTCTGGCTCTGAAAGGTGCTATACAAGTCTGGGTCATTCATCCTTTTTTTCCTGTTATGCGTTTGATGTAATGGAAGGGTTGTCACTGGTTTTGTGTTTTCGCTTGTTGATTAGATCGTTTGAGATCATGTTGACTCCAAAGGTCAGCTGCTGATGTTAAAAATGTGCAACGGGCTAAGAGTCCTGCAGCAGAGCGGTCAGAGCTGATAACAGCACCACTTTTCAGACCGTTCCCAGATCTCTCCAGCTTTACTTCTACTTTTCTTCTGGGGAATAAAAAGCAAGAAGCTTGTCAAATGCATTCATATTTCTTCTACAACCAAAGAGCATTAGGACCATGACCTCACAAGCAAAAAGCCCATTTAGTCTGATCTGACTTGTGATTTGTAAGGAAATTTGCTGATGTCTATTGTCCTGGTCAACAATAATATGTTCTACAGACAAGTTTTCTTTTCACTTTAGGACAAAACTGTCATAAAACAACAAAACTCGTTCAGATCTGAACTGAACTGGGAAAGCTCTGATGATGAGATGCTAATTACTTCGAAGGAAATGAAAAGGTCCAGTCATCCGTTTAGAGGTCACCTGGATGTCTGAGACCCCCTCATCTCTCAGAGAGGAAGAACACACTGTAGGGGTCAGACTAAAGCTGGAGACCCACTGGGTTGTAATGGTGGTGACATGTTTAAAAAAGCATTTGTGAGTAATTTTCCCAAATGTCTTGAAAGGATCATGGGAATTGTAAACGTGTGGAAGGATTTTTCTTTAAAAAATAGTCTCAGAATCCATTTTGAATGGTTCCCATTGTAGTTTCCTTGAGTCTGTGTGGGAAATGTGTGACCATTGCAAAAAGGATTGATGACCATATTGCAAATTGATAATTAAGACATCTCGTCACATTTTTGCTATTAGTTTACAAAACTTCCCCAAATGAGTCAGATTTTATAAAACTCAGACGTTTATAAAACTCAGACGTTTATAAAACTCAGACGTTTATAAAACTCAGTCATTTATAAAACTCAGACGTGTATAAAACTCAGACGTTTATAAAACTCAGACGTGTATAAAACTCAGACGTTTATAAAACTCAGACGTTTATAAAACTCAGACGTTTATAAAACTCAGACGTGTATAAAACTCAGACGTTTATAAAACTCAGACGTGTATAAAACTCAGACGTTTATAAAACTCAGACGTGTATAAAACTCAGACGTTTATAAAACTCAGACGTGTATAAAACTCAGACGTTTATAAAACTCAGACGTGTATAAAACTCAGACGTTTATAAAACTCAGACGTTTATAAAACTCAGACGTTTATAAAACTCAGACACTTATAAAACTCAGACGTGTATAAAACTCAGACGTGTGTAAAACTCAGACGTTTATAAAACTCAGACGTTTGTAAAACTCAGACGCTTATAAAACTCAGACGTTTATAAAACTCAGACGTTTGTAAAACTCAGACGTTTATAAAACTCAGACGTGTATAAAACTCAGACGTTTATAAAACTCAGACGTTTATAAAACTCAGACCTGTATAAAACTCAGACGTTTATAAAACTCAGACGTTTATAAAACTCAGACGCTTATAAAACTCAGACGTGTATAAAACTCAGACGTTTATAAAACTCAGACGTTTATAAAACTCAGACGTGTATAAAACTCAGACGTTTATAAAACTCAGACGTGTATAAAACTCAGATGTTTATAAAACTCAGACGTTTATAACACTCAGACGCTTATAAAACTCAGACGTGTATAAAACTCAGACGTTTATAAAACTCAGACGTGTATAAAACTCAGACGTTTATAAAACTCAGACGTGTATAAAACTCAGACGTTTATAAAACTCAGACGTTTATAAAACTCAAACGTTTATAAAACTCAGACGTGTATAAAACTCAGACGTTTATAAAACTCAGACGTTTATAAAACTCAGACGTTTATAAAACTCAGTCGTTTATAAAACTCAGACGTGTATAAAACTGAGACGTTTATAAAACTCAGATGTTTATAAAACTCAGACGTGTATAAAACTCAGACGTTTATAAAACTCAGACGTGTATAAAACTCAGACGTTTATAAAACTCAGACTTGTATAAAACTCAGACGCTTATAAAACTCAGACGTGTATAAAACTCAGACGTTTATAAAACTCAGACGTGTATAAAACTCAGACGTTTGTAAAACTCAGACGCTTATAAAACTCAGACGTTTATAAAACTCAGACGTTTGTAAAACTCAGACGTTTATAAAACTCAGACGTGTATAAAACTCAGACGTTTATAAAACACAGACGTTTATAAAACTCAGACGTGTATAAAACTCAGACGTTTATAAAACTCAGACGTGTATAAAACTCAGACGTTTATAAAACTCAGACGTTTATAAAACTCAGACGTGTATAAAACTCAGACGTGTATAAAACTCAGACGTTTATAAAACTCAGACGTTTATAAAACTCAGACGCTTATAAAACTCAGACGTGTATAAAACGCAGACGTTTATAAAACTCAGACGTTTATAAAACTCAGACGTGTATAAAACTCAGACGTTTATAAAACTCAGACGCTTATAAAACTCAGACGTTTATAAAACTCAGACGTTTATAAAACTCAGATGCTCATAAAACTCAGACGTTTATAAAACTCAGACATTTATAAAACTCAGACGTTTATAAAACTCAGACGTGTATAAAACTCAGACGTTTATAAAACTCAGACATGTATAAAACTCAGACGTTTATAAAACTCAGACGTTTATAAAACTCAGACGCTCATAAAACTCAGACGTTTATAAAACTCAGACATTTATAAAACTCAGACGTTTATAAAACTCAGACGTGTATAAAACTCAGACGTTTATAAAACTCAGACATGTATAAAACTCAGACGTTTATAAAACTCAGACGTGTATAAAACTCAGACGTTTATAAAACTCAGACGTTTATAAAACTCAGACGTGTATAAAACTCTGACGTTTATCAAACTCAGACGTGTATAAAACTCAGACGTTTATAAAACTCAGGCGTTTATAAAACTCAGATGTGTATAAAACTCAGACGTGTATAAAACTCAGACGTTTATAAAACTCAGACGTGTATAAAACTCAGACGTGTATAAAACTCAGACGTTTATATAACTCAGACGTTTATAAAACTCAGACGTGTATAAAACTCAGACGTTTATAAAACTCAGACGTGTATAAAACTCAGACGTTTATAAAACTCAGATGTGTAAAAACTCAGACGTTTATAAAACTCAGACGTTTATAAAACTCAGACGTGTATAAAACTCAGACGTTTATAAAACTCAGACGTGTATAAAACTCAGACGTTTATAAAACTCAGACGTGTATAAAACTCAGACGTTTATAAAACTCAGACGTGTATAAAACTCAGACGTGTATAAAACTCAGACGTTTATAAAACTCAGACGTTTATAAAACTCAGACGTTTATAAAACTCAGACGTTTATATAACTCAGACGTTTATAAAACTCAGACGTGTATAAAACTCAGACGTTTATAAAACTCAGACGTGTATAAAACTCAGACGTTTATAAAACTCAGACGTGTATAAAACTCAGACGTTTATAAAACTCAGACGTTTATAAAACTCAGACGTGTATAAAACTCAGACGTTTATAAAACTCAGACGTGTATAAAACTCAGACGTGTATAAAACTCAGACATTTATAAAACTCAGACGTTTATAAAACTCAGACGTGTATAAAACTCAGACGTTTATAAAACTCAGACGTTTATAAAACTCAGACGTGTATAAAACTCAGACGTGTATAAAACTCAGAAGTTTATATAACTCAGACGTGTATAAAACTCAGACGTTTATAAAACTCAGACGTTTATAAAACTCAGACGTGTATAAAACTCAGACGTTTATAAAACTCAGACGTTTATAAAACTCAGACGCTCATAAAACTCAGACGTTTATAAAACTCAGACGTTTATAAAACTCAGACGTGTATAAAACTCAGACGTTTATAAAACTCAGACGTTTATAAAACTCAGACGTGTATAAAACTCAGACGTTTATAAAACTCAGACGTGTATAAAACTCAGAAGTTTATAAAACTCAGACGTGTATAAAACGCAGACGTTTATAAAACGCAGACGTTTATATAACTCAGACGTTTATAAAACTCAGACGTGTATAAAACTCAGACGTTTATAAAACTCAGACGTGTATAAAACTCAGACGTTTATAAAACTCAGACGTTTATAAAACTCAGACGTGTATAAAACTCAGACGTTTATAAAACTCAGACGTGTATAAAACTCAGACGTGTATAAAACTCAGACGTTTATATAACTCAGACGTTTATAAAACTCAGTCGTTTATAAAACTCAGACGTGTATAAAACTCAGACGTGTATAAAACTCAGACGTTTATAAAACTCAGACGTTTATAAAACTCAGACGTGTATAAAACTCAGACGTGTATAAAACTCAGACGTTTATAAAACTCAGACGTGTATAAAACTCAGACGTTTATAAAACTCAGACGTGTATAAAACTCAGACGTTTATAAAACTCAGACGTTTATAAAACTCAGACGTTTATAAAACTCAGACGTTTATAAAACTCAGACGTGTATAAAACTCAGACGTGTATAAAACTCAGACGTTTATAAAACTCAGACGTTTATAAAACTCAAACGTGTATGAAACTCAGACGCTTATAAAACTCAGACGTTTATAAAACTCAAACGTGTATGAAACTCAGACGCTTATAAAACTCAGACGTTTATGAAACTCAGACGCTTATAAAACTCAGACGTTTATAAAACTCAGACGTTTATAAAACGTGTTCCAACACTTTCATATGGAATGATTCAATGTGAATTCAACAGAAATTTGGATTTCTTTCTGTCTTCACCAGTCACCGACCAGTGGGATGCTGGTTTTAGTGGTTGGGAGACCACTCCCCCGCCCTAACCACCCGTGTCCTCTCATGAGGATACACACCGAGTGAACTGAACACACACCTTTATCTCCTCTCACTCATGAACTCCCTCAGATTGTCTCCTTTTGTCTGTCGTGGAGAATCCCCTGGCGTGCTGGTTTAATTTACGATGGATAAGTAATTTCCGTAGATAGCTTCATGGCGGAACTCCCCCTTCTCCCCATTGCTTTGATGCCAGCAGGTTTTCTGATAATAATGTAATTTATCTCGTTTGAGCGAGATAAGATGAAGGAGTGGGTTTTGCTTCTCATCTTAAAACAAAACTGAACTCAGAGTTTATGAAAGAAAAGAAATGATTATTTTATATGTATAAAGTTTTTAACCCTCATTGTAGAAGTTTTTCGTCATCAGTTGTACAGTTGAAGCAGGTTAGGGTTAGGGTTAACTGGTGTTTTAAGTCACCAGCTGGAGTTTGTTGATCCTGGTTGTGTTCAGCTTAACGACCAATCAGAGAACAGTATAAAGACCGTTCACAGGCAACATCTGTTGTTTAAAACAGAGTTCATGAAATAATGAGACAAAGTCTGTGATGTGTGTAGATAAAGTCTGTCCAGAGTCTTCCAAGGCTGCATTTGAAGCCTGGTTAGGTCTGTGTGTCCTTCATATCCCAAGACTCATCCGTATTTCTGTTACGCAGCAATCATGGCCGCCACTGGACAAAGTGGGGCTGTGAGCAAAACTGTATTGACGACGTTTCAAGTGAAAGGAGACTGTGGTCTGCTGCTTAAAATATGACAATAAAACAACAAAATTATAAAAGGATCAACAATATGTGTTAAACTGGTGTCGTCTAGTTCCCTCCTTCCCAACTGATATTCATAGTTACCGTAATTTCTGGACTATAGAGCGCACCTCAATATAAGCCGCACCGGGCTAAAAGCCGCAGAAATCTACTGAATTGAAAACGTAGTTTAACTGAACGTAACTGAACTGATCAGTATCAAACAAAACAGAAAAGTTATTGATTAGTTTATTCATCGTCCTCCTGCGCACTGAAACCATTAAAGTCCTCTTCTTCTTCAGTGTCGGAGCTGAACAGCCTCAGAAGAGCTTTGTCACATACCTTTTCTGTGGCGATGTCCGTGTCGCTCTCCGTGTTGCTGTCATCATCCCGGGGTGAAGCTGGGAAAACAAGCAGCGCCGTTTTACTGTGAAGAAAATCCTCCTGGGCACTTTCCGTAGCGCTCCTTTAACCATTCCTTCATTAGACTTTCCAGCATCCATCCTTTCTGGTTGACTAAAGCCGCACCTCATTATAGGCCGCATGGTTCAAAGCGTGGGAAAAAGTGGCGGCTTATAGTCCGGAAAATACTGTAGTAAATATTTTATGTAACAAAATTTGACATATTGCATTAACATTTTAGGCTAAATAACATATCTAAATATATCCACATATGATCGTATTTCATTAAGATGTTCAGTAGTAAGCTACTGGAAATGCCAATATTTCATTTCTACTGATAACAATGTAATGGTGGCATATATATTTCATTACATACGGGTTGCCAACATAATCCCGTCTAAGACAGAAGCGTTTGTGAATTACATGCTACAATGACTTTCCATAAACCTGCTGCGGTGTGGAGCAGGCTTGAGTTCCTGACTGCAGGTACCTGCTGTGGTTCTGCTCCATACTGCTGCAGCTGCAGCCATCCACAAATAAACGGAATGATGGAGATTTTTCTTCCGCTTGTAAAGTTTAGTCATAAACATCGTGTTTTTTCTGAACTCCACTTGATCGTGAGCCTGCTATGCGCTAGCTTAGCATTAGCCAATCTGCCCATAGTTTAAAGAGGAACTAGGCAGTTTTAGCTTGCTTTTAGCAAGCCTCTGGTGTTCGTTTGTAGAACCGAAAGCAAAACATATCTCCTCGCTGTGCCTAGTCTTTTTAACACCTTAATCTAACAGCTGAAACCTCTCCCAGCCTTCCTTAGTGTCTACAACAGTGATTCATCACTTAAAAATGCTGGAACCAGACTGCAGTGCCAGATATCTCAGCTCATTTTTTCCCAACTCCCAATCCACCAGCTTTAAGAATGCGTCATGGAAAAAATATGACGTTTTATTCACCCGTGACTGGAGGAGTAAAAGGATACACAGCAAATGTTTTACAATTGTGGATGGAAATGATGGGAAACGTGGGTTTAGCGGTGGCGAGTGCAAGAAGAGGTGGGGGAGAACAAAGGACAAATCTGACTGTATTAAAAAGTCTCTGAAATACAAAAAACACATTATAAACACAATAGTAAACACACTATCTTGGACCAGATACATGACAGGATACCACAGAACCACGCTACGCCCTCTGTTGTCCTGGTGGAGAATTGCTATGCAACACTCCCCAGGAGACAGAGAAGTCTGAAGGCAAAATGTCTGTTAATGTGTGTGCTTCTCTCCCTTGTGGAGCGGATGCAGAAGCATAATCTGGGCTTAAACAGTCCATTTTTACAGCTGCTTCATAGTGCATGAAGGACCCAGACCCAATGGTCGGATCCTTTGAAGGCTGTAGCCCCAGAACACGGCCTACCTGTCCCCCTACACTGTGATCCTCTACAGAAGGGGGGTGTTTGAGGAAATATTCTGATTTGTCCTTATTTTCATTCTGGTTTGGTTGTGGAGCAATTTAGAAATCTGACAGGAAATCAAAATGCCAAGAACCATGACAAGAAGACGGAAAAGTCATTAAACGCCTCAAACAACCACTAACATATTAATAGCATCACGTGTAGATCTCCAACCACAGAAACATCATTATAGGAGCTGCAGAGCCAGCCAAACATCGTCATCAGTGGGCATCATTTACCCGCTGTCCTTCAAACCACTTTGTAATTTCTTCCCATTTGGAGCTGTCAGTCGTGTTCAGGAGCAGATTTCACACTTGTCAGACGATGGATGTCTCATAAGGCACAAACTTTTCGTGTAGACAGCAGGAACAAGGGCCATTAACCCTGTGACAGTAAAATCATCTGGTCTAGACCTGCAGTGAAGATACCGGTTTACATCTCAGCTGGTTGGATGTTCAACATCTATTCATAAAAAGCCAAATAAAAGCTCTTTCTCACTCGTTGATGGAACTGGACCAATTCAGCTGACCCCAGTTAATAAAATTTCTGTACTTTTTTGCTGGATCCATTGTAATAGGGGATTTTTACATTCATGCTTACATTGGAGCGATGTTGGCACAGGAATTTAGTGCTCGCCCCATAATTAGAAGGTTGCAGGTATGAGCCCCCCTCAGTCTGTCGCTGTGTCTTTGGGCAAGACACTTAACCCCCCTTGCCTACTGGTGGTGGTCAGAGGGACCGGTGGCGCCAGTGCTCAGCAGCCTTGTCTCTTTCAGTGCGCCCTAGGGCAGCTGTGGCTACATCGTAGCTCATCCCCACTGGCGTGTGAATGTGTGTGTGAATGGGTGAATGACTGATTGTGTTGTAAAGCACCTTGGGGGGTTCTAGGACTCTAGAAGGCGCTATATAAAATACAGGCCATTTACCATTGAAAGTGATAGCCTGAATGTAGCCTTTAGTAATTTCTTAGACTCAATTGGTTTTACCCAAAGAATACATAGCTCCACCCACTCCTGCCATCATACATTGGACCTTGTGCTGACTTATGGCATTGAGTGTGAGGAAATAACGATCTTTCCGCATAATCCAGTCCTCTCGGACCACTTCCTGATAACCTTTGAGTTTTTTGTAACTGAGTTCTCGAGACATGAAAGTAAATTTCACTATAGGCGGTCTCTATCAGACAACGCAGTTGCGTCTTTTAAATCAACTGTTCCATCTTTACTGTCCTCAGCATCTCAGAGGAACGTAGCAGAGGGCAATATTTTCAGTTCTAGCCCCTCACAAATTGATGCCTTAGATCATCATGTTAATTCCTCTTTACGTGTGGCATTAGATGATGTTGCCCCTTTAAAAAAGAAGGTAATTAGGGACAGGAAGTTGGCTCCTTGGTTTAATTCTCATTTACGAGCCTTAAAACAAAACTCTAGGAAATTGGAGAGAACATGGCACTCTACGCACCATGAGGAGTCCTACATATCCTGGAAAAATAGTCTTGTGCTTTATAAAAATAAGCTTCGACAAACTAGAACTGCTTATTTTTTATCGCTAATTGAGGAGAATAAGCATAATCCTAAATTTCTTTTCAGTACAGTTGCTAAACTTACACAGAATCATAGCTCTGAGCCATCTATTCCCTTAGCCCTCAGCAGCAATGACTTCATGGGATTTTTACAAGTAAAATTAATTCTATTAGAAACAAAATCTTTAGCATCCTCCCTAATGCGATTTCTTCTTCCTCAGTAAGTGAGGCAGCATCAGAGGTGACTGTAGAACCTCATCTGTGCTTGAACCGTTTTGATCCAGTTGAGCTTTCAGATTTATCAAAAATATTAGCTTCATCTAAACCTTCAACTTGCATTTTGGATCCAATCCCAACCAAATTATTTAAAGAAGCATTTCCTTTGGTTACTGCCCCCATTCTAGATACAATCAATCTATCCTTAGTAAATGGGTATGTACCACAGGATTCTAAGGTTGCTGTAATCAAACCTTCACTTAAGAAGCCTTCTCTGGATCCAGATGACCCAATGAATTATAGACCAATATCTAACCTTCCATTTTTATCCAAAGTCCTGGAGAAAATAGTGGCCATCCAAGTATGTGAGCATTTAAAAACTAATGCTCTGTTTGAGGAATTTCAGTCTGGTTTTAGAGAGTATCACAGCACTGAAACTGCATTAGTGAGAGTTACAAATGATATTCTTCTGGCCTCAGATAAGAATCTTGTGTCTGTTCTAGTCTTGTTAGATCTCAGTGCTGCCTTTGACACAGTTGATCACAATGTTCTTGTATTTTTGGTTTGTAAACCCAAGTTGCCCTTCAGCTTTATAAGTTAACAACTCGTTCAGTTTGTCCCGTTTTAGTTTTAGCAGATTTAATGTGACGCTATTTTGTATTCTTTGATATTCCCTCTCTAATTTCTTCATTTCGTTCTCCAAACTTAACTGTTCTGCAAGTCTTTCTTTTTTAACCTTGATGATATTGCAATGATATTCCCCCTTTAAACACCCCTCCCACAAGGTGGTTGGGGATACTGTGTTATTATCATTAAACCGAAAATATTCTATTAACCCTTGTTTAATTTCCTGTTGAATTGCTTTGTTGTATTAGTATAGATATTTTTGCTCTCCAGTATTTAAACTGATTACTTGGATTCACCTTAAATTTCAGATAAACTGGAGCATCTTAATAGCTTCAATACTACACTGGGTCGCTCTGTGGAAATCTACCAGACATCAAAAACGTATCTAACCTCGAGGAACTGCCGTGCACATTTGAAAACAAACTATAATCCTTTTCTTTGGGGTGAAGACGCCGCCATTCGTCAACTAAACCCAGCTCGTCCATCAGTGCATATAGATTAAAAGATTTCTTCGATCTTGGGCCAAAGTCAGCAGGGAGCATATCTACAGATGCTTTAATTACACAATTAAAGTCACCTCCCATCAGTATAATTCCCTCTGCTTTGTCCGCTATCAGCAGCCATGCTTTTGAAAAAGTTTGGGCAGTCCTCATTCGGGAAATATAGATTAAGTAGTCATTTTAATGCCACCTATACATCCAATCACCATGACATATCTTCCTTCTTTATCACTAATGGTTTTCTCACGACAGAAGTAGATAGATTTATTAAAAAGCACTGTGACCCGTCTCTTCCTCCCATTGCACTGATATGAAGAGCAACCCACTCTCTCCTCAGCTTCACACGTTCCTTTTCTGAAAGGTGTTGATGCTATAGCACAATGGAGTTGTTTCAGTTGGTTCAACACTTATTTTCTTTTTAACGAGCTACTCAATCCTTTAACATTATAAGTAACACACGTTATTTCAGCCATCTATTGATAGTCAATACCCTCAAAATAACTAACCTCATCATGTTTGCTATATGAGTCAAAAGGTTGAGAAGAAATATTCACGTGGTTTAGGCCCTCCACACGTCTCAGGACACGAACACACAAGAATGAACTAATAATAACAAAGTTACCCGACCGGATCTGATGACCATATTTAGAAGCAAAAACCTGAATTGATCCAGTCCCGATGAACCCGTGTAGAAACGCAGATGCTCTCAAAGCGCTACGCTGCGATGTCGGCAGTAGTGTACCTCCACTGGATCCTCACGCTCTGTCCTTAAATGTATTTATTTATTTTTCTTTTAACAAATACTGCTTGCAACTATGTAGATGTGCTTGACGCCAGGATCAGTGTTCATTTAAAACAAGGCTTGGAACTCGGCGTTGGATAGTGTTGCTGAGCTTCTGCTGGGTCTCCTCTCCACCGCGGACCACCCATGCTGGGACAGCTCCGTCTCCAGTCGCCTTGAGACGTCTTATCATCATTTGGCGCGATATAAATAAACTTGACCGATCGCTGCGGTCTGCGGCCAAACTTGTATTTTAACCAACAGTCAGAGGTTATCTCCTAGCTGTGTTTGCTCAGTTAGCTCCAGCCCTTTTCCCATTTTTGGTTTGTCTGGGCATAACAAGACGTGTGGCATGGCGAGATGTCGTTAGTGGGAACCTCACATTTGGCTCCATAAATGTCTTTTAGGGAGCAGTGAGTGGGACGTGTCTGCGTGTGACCTGGTTTACTCGAGATCAGTTACTGCTCGATGTAACGACCACGGGTGACGGACAGTGTTGAGGAGGGTTACTGTCCACTACTCACATGTTCCACATCCAAGGAATGTGTTTCTGCAAAGACGCAGACAGTTTGGGAACTTCTGCCACCTACAGGCTTGGCATGCCTACGAGCGAGCTATTTTCTAATCCGCTCAGCCTAATGCTCTGAATCCCACACGTTGTATTTCAATTTAAGTGAAAGGGAATTATTTGAGTTTCGACTGTGTCTGTCACATACTTAGATATTTATCAGCTTGTAAAACTCTGTAAATAAAAAGACTACAAGTCAGATGTGTCGTATATGACGTCACAACAGAATCCCTTCTGCCCCAGCGTAGCTGCTACTTACCACATGACAGGATGTAGAATGGTTTTCTGCACATCTGGTGCTCCTTCTGACGTCCTGGAAGAAGGCTGGGACGCTCGCTGAACTAATCTCCTCCTCTTTCACCGTGTTCACGTGAACATTTGTACCCCTGAAGGTGTTTTCACACAAACTCTAAAATAACTTTTGCCACCAGTTGAAAAAAGTGCTTTCTTGGCACCAGAATGTGTCTTTAACATCCTCGGACATCATAGGGTCAGGGTTGGACTTTGTTTCAGGGACCCGTGCTTCAGAAGTAGACTTGGTGGTGGTGTGGTCCTATGTTCATTCCAACGGGCGGGGTGGGGTTGATGAAAACCTGGCTACATGTGCCCATGACCTGAGGGGGGAGAGGATGAGGAGGTTCCATTTGGATCTTCCTCATCCTGCTGAGGCTCCTGAATTAAAGAACGTTTGATTAGTTGTTCCATCAAAACCCTTAAAACTAGACTTTTGTGTGTGTGTGTGTGTGTGTGTGTGTGTGTGTGTGTGTGATGTCTCCTTGGTTGTCATCAGACCCTTCATCTGCCTCTGACGTGTCCTGTTGGAGCTACATGACGTCTTCCTCTCCCTCTGCAGGTGTGTCTGCTGGAGTGTGAGGGTCACGTCTCTTCTTCACTCACGTGGGAAGTGTGTAAACGTGCTGTAGAGCTATCCCACCATCCCTCACTCTCTGATGGAGCCAGTCTGTTCAAGAGAGCGGGCGAGGAGCTGGAGTTGACCCTTCCTGACCTGAACGTAGACAGAGAAGTGCTGCAGTCCGCAGCAGTAAAGCTGCTCCAGGATGAAGATGAGGACGAAGGCCCCACGGAGCAGCGCAGCGTCCAGTATGACTCATCGTTGCTGGAGTCTTCGGAGGAGGGGGAGGGCCTGTGGGGTCTGGGTCTCAGTCTGGCAGAGGAAGACAGGGAGGAGACAAACTCCAAGAAAGACGTCCAGCTAGAAGGGGACCAGAAGGACAGCTCGGAGAGTCTCACCCTATCCAAACGCTTCGGTGGCTTTCAGAGGGGTCGTCACGGATACAGAAAGCTGATGGGCTCACCCATGAGGGCTTTACAAAAGCGCTACGGCGGATTCATTGGGGTCCGGAAATCCGCTCGAAAGTGGAACAGTCAGAAACGCGTGAACCAGCTGCTGAGGCAGTACCTGGGCATGAGGAGCAACCGCAGCGGCAGGCTCAACAGCATCCCCATGACTCGAGTCTGGAGGCAAAACAAACTGTGACGCGTGTGTTGGTGTCCCAGAACCACGCCCCGGTGACCTCAGCTTCCCCATCCGTTTCTGTTCAGCAGCTCTTTGAGTTAACCCGTGACGTCAGAACAACAGACTCCACCCCTCTGCACCTGTCTGAGTAACAAAGAATGTTTTGATGGTGATGTCCTCCTACTGAACATATCTACATGCCGTTCTGTGAAATAAAAGAATTAGAGAAGTGCAGCTGAATATATTTTTGTGTGTCGGTAATAAAACTGAACCAGATGATGGAAAAGTGGTCGACTGCTAAATTCTTCGGACGTCAGGGTGAGATGTTGAATGTACTGTCTCACATGGATGGAGGGAACGTGGGTTGTTGCACTCTGTAGGCAGGATGGACTCATCCTTGTAAAGAAAAGCGTTTGCAGCTCTGGGACTGAGTTAGCCAGACGTCGGGGCAGAAACGAGGAGCCTAGAGAAACCGGCTCTAGTTCAGTTAGACGTAAACGGGTCGGGCTTTGAGACGACTGAGGCACAAACTGTTAATTACTGGTAGAAGACTCCAATCTTCTGCTTAAGAAATGTAATTAATTCCACACAATGGAGATAAAATTGGTTTTCTGAACTTTATAAACGGAACTAAAAGACAACAGGAAGGATCCTGCTGCCTTCCTCCCTCCTCCTCCTGAGCTCACATGTAAAAAACATCTCCTCCCAGTGGACCAACAGTGCCCTCTAGCGTTGGAGCACGCTAAAATCACGCTGATCACTTTGATCCTAACACCCTTCCCAGATACAGATCGGTGTGGGATAGCTGCTCCGTGCAAGACGAACGTCTCCTGCTTTACTGAGTCTTCATCAAAGTTAGGAGAAAGGCGGAGGATGTGAAATAGCACATTTTAGGAGTTTTACCAGAATGTGCAGGCGAATCTAAAATGATCTAAAAAATAACAGAAATAAAAATCACGTTTACACTAAAAATAACTGAAAGAGCTGAAGGGGAATCGCTAAGCGCCCAGCTACTTAAGTCAAAGCAAAGACAAAACATCAGATTTCAGACGTAAAAGGAGAAATAAGGTGAAAAGAAATGTTAAAGCTACCAACAGTGGTTCATGGGGGTTGCCATGGTAACCGCATACCTGTGTTTCTGTAAACTTAAAAAGCAGAAGACCACAACTAAGATTTCTGCTCTGAAGCTCACCTGAGCTCTTAAAGGGGCGGGACTTTCCCACCCGTGTCACCAATTGTTCTTTGCTCATGTCGTCTGTGCAGCATGGCTAACGATAGCACACATGTGCATGTTTGGTTTTTAACACGAACGTTTGCAAATGTTTTGACAGAGTTAAAAACCAGAGGAGTCGGTGCTCGTGCTTCTGGGTTGCAGCATCTTTAACGTGTCCAACAGGTGAAGCAGCTCTGATCAGCTGTGCATCCTGGCGAGACATCTCAGGTGGGAACGCTCTGCCGTGGGTTTAGTCTCTAAAGCTCAGAAAACAAATAGCGCTGAAGTGCTTACTGGTGTTTGATTAAACCAGTTACTGATGCTAGCGTGTTTTCCTTTGGTCCAACATAGAAGGCGGACGTTGTGACAGCCGTGTTCCGGTCGGACCGGATATGTACCGATGAATGAACCATGTGGTGCAGAATCAGGTCTGTTTAAACGCTCAGTGCTTTTCTTTTATTGTGTTTGACAATATATTTCCTCTAATACAAACGCGTCTCCTCATGTCTGCGCGCCCGCCATGAATCCATCCCATCGCTGGTCATTAACACTGGTGGTGTGCCGACACCGGGCAGGAAGGAAGCCATGGAAGGACCTTGGTTGAATCAAACCAAATGTAGCTTATTCGTGTGAGTGAATGTTCCAACAAAGTGCCAAAAACATAGAAAAGATGCGTCCGCCTCGAACACGGGCCAGACGAGACGATAAAAAACCAAGAGGGTACAAAATAGTCATACATTATATAACGTACACCACCACTGGAATCAAGAAAACGGCCGAGTCTAATACAGCGGAGCTACAGGAGCAGAGTACAACCTTTGGATAAAAGGGGGCGGGGCTTAGCACATCACAGGGTCAGTCAACAGCACCTTTCTCAGACTTCAGTTTCCAGGAGTTACAAAGATACACAAAAGTTCATTTGCATTCCTTTTAGGAAAGAATATAAACAAAAATAATAAAAACATGTAAAAGTTGGTTTTCTGGATGGCGGCCAGGCCCTGATTTAGATCCGTTTGTTCTCTTGATAAAAGTCTTTTCATCCGCTCGTTCCCTCGCCGCCTCCTCTAGTCGGGGAAGCGCTGGCAGGCCTTCTTCCAGCGGCAGGCCGTGCACCACTGGTCTTTGCGCTCCACGCCGTACACCTTGCGACACTTCTTGGCCTCGCTGCGGCCTTTCCTGCAGGAAACGGAAGGAAGGGTCACGTCCTGACTAGCTAAAGCATCGGCCAGGTGTGGGAGCCTGAATACCTGAAGGAGCACTGAGTGCGGGAGGGCGACGCGCTCATGGGCTGCAGCCGGTTCTGTTGGAGCCACTGCTCCCCGACGCTAACGGACCGACAACGAGGTTTCACCATCTGAGGAGACAAAGGCACCTCAGTAGGAACACGTCTACGATGTCTACCAAAGAGGCCCGTTTACTCCTAAAACACTGCCAGGTTAACGCAGCAGCGCCAGAACCAAAGCTAAAGACCAACCTGAGAGTTGTTGTGGCTGGACATGGAGGTGGAGGGGGTCCAGCCCTGGGGACAGGGGTTTCTGGTGGCCATAGAGACCTGGACAGGGCTACAGGCCTGTGGGGGGTGAGAGAGACACTGATCACTCTCCCATGAGATGACATCACATCTAAAACATGAAGATGCTTTCGTTCTGGAACTGATCCAACATGTGGGAGTCGCTCCAGGAAACAGGAAGCTCTGAGAGACTCGAATGTTTTATCTGCTCCCAACATTCCATATGGAAACCATGGTGACCATCCTCCCATAAGCAGAGCACGGTGGTAGCAGCATCATAATGTGTGTGTGCGTGTCTAGTCCTGATCTGTGTGTGTGTGTGTGTGTGTGTGTGCGTGTGTGTGCGTGTGTGTGTGTGTGTGTGTCTAGTCCTGATCTGTGTGTGTGTGTGTGTGTGTGTGTGTGTGTGCGTGCGTGCGTGCGTGCGTGCGTGCGTGTGTGTGTGTGTCTAGTCCTGATCTGTGTGTGTGTGTGTGCGTGCGTGCGTGTGTGTGTGTGTGTGTGTGCGTGTGTGTGTGTGTCTAGTCCTGATCTGTGTGTGTGTGTGTGTGTGTGTGTGCGTGCGTGTGTGTGTGTGTGTGTGTGTGTGTGTGTGTGTGTGTGTGTGTGCGTGTGTGTGTGTGTGCGTGTGTGTGTGTGTGCGTGTGTGTGTGTGTGTGTGTGTGTGTGTGTGTCTAGTCCTGATCTGTGTGTGTGTGTGTGTGTGTGTGTGTGTGTGCGTGCGTGCGTGCGTGCGTGCGTGCGTGCGTGTGTGTGTGTGTCTAGTCCTGATCTGTGTGTGTGTGTGTGCGTGCGTGCGTGTGTGTGTGTGTGTGTGTGCGTGTGTGTGTGTGTCTAGTCCTGATCTGTGTGTGTGTGTGTGTGTGTGTGTGCGTGCGTGCGTGCGTGTGTGTGTGTGTCTAGTCCTGATCTGTGTGTGTGTGTGTGCGTGCGTGCGTGTGTGTGTGTGTGTGTGTGTGCGTGTGTGTGTGTGTCTAGTCCTGATCTGTGTGTGTGTGTGTGTGTGTGTGCGTGCGTGCGTGCGTGTGTGTGTGTGTGTGTGTGTGTGTGTGCGTGCGTGCGTGTGTGTGTGTGTGTGTGTGTGTGTGTGTGCGTGTGTGTGTGTGTGCGTGTGTGTGTGTGTGTGTGTGTGTCTAGTCCTGATCTGTGTGTGTGTGTGTGTGTGTGTGTGTGTGTGTGTGTGTGCGTGCGTGCGTGCGTGCGTGCGTGCGTGCGTGCGTGTGTGTGTGTGTGTCTAGTCCTGATCTGTGTGTGTGTGCGTGCGTGTGTGTGTGTGTGTGTGTGTGTGTGTGCGTGCGTGCGTGTGTGTGTGTGTGCGTGTGTGTGCTCTGCAGGCTGCTGAGGGTCTGGTCTCCTTGCTAGCCGTCAGCTCGCCGTCACAAAGCATCCATTTACAGGCGGGGCGGCTCTGGGTCACCAGTGAAATGTGCTGCTCCGTGGCGCATAAACAAGGCTGCAGCTCATTGGCTCGTGACAGAGGCTGTCTGTTTTTCTTGGGGGGGGGGGGGGGGGGACGACACACACACACCTCTGGAGCAGTAAAACAACCAGCACCAGGTTCCTGCTCTGATCAACTAGTAATGTCTGATTCTGGATCAGGAAACATGCTGGATGATGATTACTGCTAGGTGGGGTTAGCCCTACTTTCCACCGGAGTGAGAGCGGCGTGTAACATAACAGATGCGTTTACCTGTGAGCTGCCTTCCAACCAGGTGAGTTGCAGATGTGAAACGGGATCAAACTGGTTTTGTGAGGTCACAAAATCATGATTACAAGCAAGGAGACAGACAGCCGCATGAATCCAAGGAGGTCTGTAATCGTTTCTGTTGTTTACATCGGCTACGGACGTTCCACAGGAAGTGACGTACGTTCATCTGCACGTGACTTTTATTTTGAAAACTTCTGGATGTTTACACTGTTTTCACCAGCCTTCCTGTCTGCCTCGATCTGAAAGGCGGAGTTTGACGCATTTGACAGCGCAGTGCTTAAAAACCAGCTTCTGGCACGCGTCACACTTAGCTGCTGGTGAACAGAACCCGTCCACCATCGCGGTGGTGCGTTCACGTCTGGTGGAAGGAAGGGCTCGGGGTTTCGGACTTGCTGAACACATACTGATGTTGACTTGGAACTCTTTCTCACCCGTGTGAGGACACGTACGCCCACCTGATAGAGATGCTCCGAGTGGATCTGCCAGAAGCTGCTGGGGGCCGACTGGCTGAGGGAACTGGGTCTGCTCGGGCCGGGCCCAGAGCTGGAGTTGGACCTGGGCCTGTGAGCCATAGGGATCTGGAGCTCTGAGCCGGAAGGTGAACCACACGAGGCCCAGCTGAGATTAGGATTAGAGGCCTGAGCCGGACCTGGACCCGGAGCAGAGCCGGCCTCACAGCAGATCTTAGTGTAGTAGAAGTCCTCCTCCCTCTGGGACTGATCCGACCCACAGCTGCAGAGAGAGAACAGTGTCAGCAGAACTCTGTAGTCTCACCTTTCACCAGCTGGAGACTTCACTCATTCACTCATTCACTCATTCATCCATCCAAACGGCTGGCAGAAAAGATCAGGTATCTCCTGTTGTTCAGGAAGAGCTTCGGAGGTCTGCTCACCCCAGGTGTGTCACTCGGATGTGTCGCTTGATTCCCACCGAGGACGTGAGGACCTTCCCACAGCTGGGCCACAGACACTTGTACACACACCTCAGGGAGCTCTGTGGGACCAGAACCGAACCCGGGTCAGGACCAGAACCCTCACACCCCACAGATAAGGACCAGAACCCTCACACCAGATGTCAATCATGTCGGATCTGTCTACCTTTGGCTTTTTGGCGGTAAGCTCCTCCCCCTGATCTGGCTCCAGGTGCAGGCCTTCGTCAGGACTGCTGTCTACTTCAGTGACAGACGGCGAGGGGGCGGGGCTTACATTGCCATGATCCCAGCTCCAGTAACCGCTGCTGCCGCTGTCGGACAGCTCCCCACCCCCACCCTCCATGTCGACCGATGAGGAGGATCCTGCTGGAGAAAGATTGGACTAGTTTGGTCACTCAGACGGGTCACAGCTGGTTCCAGTCAGAGGAGACACGTTAGCGAGTCGAACCTGGACCAGGATCCGTCTGTGGGGGGCTCTGAACCACGGGGCTGCAGGACAAGCTGGTCAGGACCATAGCAGCCATGATCTCGTCCATCTCCACAGACTCCGGGCTCTTGAAGCTGCAGACGACAGAGAAATACGCTCAAGAGGATAGTCAGATTCCTGCAGCAGCACTGTGAGACGCCCCTCACCTGTCGGCCGCCTCTGCGCCGGCTGACACGCTGTTGAGGTAAACCGCGGCTCCTGCAGGCTGGGTGGGGGCCGCCAGGTTGCCCCAGACGAACATCTTGCTCCTATGATGGCTACTCTGACTGTTCAACCTCTACAGGGAGGAAGGGGCATCATGAGCTTCCTGACATGCACCCTAGAAACCTGAGTCACATATCTTAGATCTAAATCAGAAAGTTTACGAGCAGTTAGTTAAAAAATAAAATCCATAAACGCTAGATCCTTTAGTCTCAGCTGGACTGGGAAGACAGGTTTCTAACCAGTTCCTCTGATGAATGCACCACATGGCACGGTCCTCTCACCAGAGCCTGCTGAACGCTGTCATGGGTCGTCGTAGAGACGCGGTCCTGTGGTCCAGGCGGGCAGGGCGCCGTCCCACCTGGACTCGCTAAAGCACCGTCCTCTGTTCCCATAGCTGCCGTAGTGCTGCTGCACACAGGTAGAGGTCTCAGCACCGACTTCTCTGCAGACACAGACCCAAACAAAGCCACGAAACGCTGAATTTCTTACTTTCAAAAACCATAACTGGTGGAGGAATCTCACACACTGCTGTGTTATCTGCACACCTTCCCTCTCTCTCTCTCTTAACTTTTTTATCACAATTGTCTATTTTTGCTCATTTTAAATATATTTTTAAACATTTTCTAAATGCTTTTTTATGTTTTTACATTTTTTGTTTTTGTGAAGCGCCTCGTGATTTTTATCTTGAATGAAATGATATTTTCTTCTTTTTAGAAGCATTATTTCACTTTTACTTGTGGATGAAGACAGAATCGCTGTAAAGAACCAGAACACGCTGCTTTTAACAGAAGTGAAGGTTTATAGTGAGACTCCAACAGCACCAGAGGGTTCGGCCAGTAAAGCAACCTGAGTGGACTTAGGTCATGGGTAAACTAAATCTTGATGGAGTTTGGTCGTCTTTAGCGCATGGGGGGGGGGGGGGGGCTCAGCAGGAATAATCCAGAAAAACCATCTAAACATAAAAAGTGAGAAACAAGATGTTTCTAATGATAACGGGCATTTTCAGTGGTGCTGACACACAAGCTCATCGCTTCTCTTTATAAAAAAACAACAAAAAACATCGAACTTCATCTAAATTCTTTTTTTTTTGCAAGACAAACAGAAAAGTCAGAACCGCGAATTCACACAAATGTTAAAATTCAAATAAAAAACAAAAAATGTGAAGGAAACAGTCTTAGTTGAACTAAATCTTTTCATTGAATAAAAAGGTCGACTTTACTCACACATGTGGACTTAACCATGAGGAAGCGTGAAAACACGTGACTGGCAGTGTTGTTTTTGGTCTTGGAGAGCCGACTTCTCCGATTCTTTTCCACGTATCCAAACGCAGCACAAAGCCCGACTTCCCCCCAGCTCTCCACCAATCAGCGCTCAGCGTTAGTAGTAAACAAGCGCCAGAGTGTGGGTGTGACGCGGCCGCTGATTGGCTGAGCGCGGGTTTCTCGGGTACACACCCCCAGACTAACAACGTGTTGTGACACGAGTTTAACCGGGAGGGACCGGACCGAATGAGGAAGAAACGGCTGAAAACATCAAGACTGAATAAAATAAAACGACATAAAAGCCCTCTGAAAAACACGATTACCGTTAAGGTTTACTCATATGAGATGGGATTCGTGCTGCGCGTAAACAACCCGTTTAAATGCAAGAAAAACAACAAAAAGTGGTATAAAACGATCTTATTAGCTGCTGATGGGCACGTGCTGCTAATATCTGTTCCCAGAATGCAGATGATGTATTTAGCAAACAATGGTGTCGAAAAGCTGGTTTCTACACAACGATTCAGCTTGAAATCATGCAAGAGGATAAATCCAAATACTTAAAAAGCACAGTTTGGTTGGTTTTATGTGACCGTTGAATGTAATTTGGGAAAATAATTGCAAAAAGTGTCCATTAAACATGTCCAACTGCCTCACTGATCTCCACCCGGCAACACAGACCTAGATCCGGAGAACCACCCCCTCCCTCCCCCTGCTCACACCGCCGAAAAGAAAACATCCACCGCGAAGTCCGTCTCAGTGTCTCCAAATGCACAAACGTCGGTCATTTTAAACCACGGACCTACCTCCTCGGTTCTCTTGGCTTTTGGGTCCGGTCCAAGCTGCAGCGGGTTGTTGCAGCCTGGCTATCCCGACGCTCGCAGGGTCTGGTCTAGTAGGAGGAAGGGGGTTGGTCGGATACGCGCCTACGTGTGAGAGCCTGGTGGACCAATGCCGGAGGTGACAGCTGGGCTGAGCGCAAATACTAGCCAGCAGCGCGCCGTGCACAAAAGGATGATGTAGCTGAGGGGTTACCACATCATCATCATCATCATCATCATCATCATCATCATCTCTGTTTACAACTTCAGTCAGACAGCATCCAACATGGCTTCTGTCCAAACACAAACATGACCTAAACTGTTTGTTTTTTTTAATTTTTGCACTAATGAACATTGCATTCACTCCCTTTTGTCACTAAACATCCCTTCATGATGCGAATAGACTAGAAATATGCAAATCACATTAAAAAATGTAACTATGGAGCCACAAACCATGTGGGGTCACAGATACGACCTTTCACGAGTGCTTTACTAATGGAGTGTATCTGTGATCAGATGGATCCTGTTAAGCTCCAGAACTTGACATAACATATAAGCAATTGTACTGCCTTAAAGATTTCATTAACAGCTTCCTAGAAATAAAGGTGGATTTCAATAATAAAGATGCCCCCCATTACATGATAAATTGCCAGCACATCAAACCCGACTCGTGCACGTGTGTGTTAGTTTCTGTGTGAGACCGGATTAGTGTTGCCTAGTCTGCACCCTCTCTACCAGGTATCCAGTCAGCAGGGATTTTAGAGTCTGAGCACAGATCCAGTCTGGGAGTATAACCCAGGCCTCCTGGTCCCAATCCCAAACCTGAAGGCATTCCTTCCTTTCCTCATGATTCACACATTAATTAAAACCAGTAAGATGCAAGCAAGTTGGTAATGATCAGTAAAGACCAGATCAGGGAGCAAATAAAGATGTACAACAGTGAGTGAGAGAGGTTTCAACATGACATTAATAAGTTGTTGTGGCCCAGTCAACAGGTGAATGGATTTTGTGGAAATCAGAGGAAAATTTGTATCTTCAGTTTGGATAACCTTATCTTTAAAGGGCAGGTCGAGCCTGCATCAGTCCTTCTCCACCCACGTATCAATTTTAAATACTGCAACATTAGTAGGCGTTACCTGGCGGACCGAAAGGGCAGAGCCGCGGCAGTGACGAAGACGGATGGGTAACAGGGCAAAGCTAGCTCCCTTCACTCCGAGCAGTCATTAGAAGTGGAGGACGTTTCTCCCCCTCCTTACCCAGACACTTGAGAAGAAAGGAACCACGTCTATTTGGAGGAGACAAACGGACCTGAGCCTTATTGTTTTGAGCTTGTGAGTTGCCTGAAACCACCGGAGCTGACCCAACAGAACCAGCTCTGAATGGTAAGTAGCCTTTAGGCACAGCATTAGATTAGATTTTTAGGTTTGGCTCCACGGCCCTAGAGAGCTGTTATGTTTTAGAGGTTTATCTGCTTCAACACACCTGATTTTAATCAGCAGCAAATAGCTGAGCTGCTGAACAGCTAATCTAACATGTTAAAGCAGGAAAACCACTGAAACGTGTCGATAGCAGCTCTCCAGGACACGGCCACGTACTCTGGGCTAGTTACTGTCCGCTGCAGAGAAAGTTAAAAAAAATAGCCCATGAGAAAATTCTGTAATGTGTTCATTTATGTTACACAATCACAAACAGCCCACTAAAACTGCCCTGATTTCATTATTTACGGATACCAGCTGCTCTCTTGGATGTAGGTGGTCCTCAAGTGTCTGCAGCTGGTCTCCTCTGGTGGTGTCGTCAGGATCAGGAGCTTCCAGAAGAATGTGCCTTTGAACGATTCTGTCCTCCTCTAAACAGTTATTTGTTATATTATTTAATTATTATATTCAGAGGATCTTTCATGGATGTACAATCAAAAAGTCGGAGTACCCGGCCCGGAGGGTTACCGGGGGTCCCACCCTGGAGCCAGGCCTGGGGTTGGGGCCCGTGAGCGAGTGCCTGGTGGCCAGGCTTTCGCCCATGGGGCCCAGCCGGGCCCAGCCCGAACCGGGTACATGGGCTCATCCAACTGTGGACCCACCACCCACAGGAGTAACATGAAGGGTCTGGTGCAGTGTGGATCGGGTGACAGACCAAGGTGGGAACCTTGATGGTCCGATCCCCGGACAAGGAAACTGGTTTTTTGGACATGGAACGTCACCTCGCTGGCGGGGAAGGAGCAGGAGCTTGTGGCTGAGGTAGAGGCGGAGGGCTGGGGTTGGCTTTTGTTAGCCCCAAGACTCTCTGCCTGTGTGTTGGGGTTTAACCCGGGGGACGAGAGGGTAGCTTCCCTGCGCCTTCGGGTCGGGGAACGGGTCCTGACTGTTGTTTGTGCTGATGGGCCAAATATCAGTTCAGAGTACCCACCCTTTTTGGAGTCCCTGGGACGAGTGCTAGATAGTGCTCCATAGGGGACTCCATTGTCCTGCTGGGGGACTTCAAGGCTAACATGGACAATGACAGCATGACCTGGAGGGGTGTGATTGGGAGGAACGGCCCACCGGATCTGAACTCGAGTGGTGTTTCGTTATTGGACTTCTGTGCAAGACGCAGTTTGGCCATAACGAACACCATGTTCGAACATAAGGATGCCCATCAGTAAACTTGGTACCAGGGCAGCCTAGGTCGCAGGACGATGATAGACTTTGTAGTCGTATCATCTGACCTGCGGCTGTATGTTTTGGACACCCGAGTGAAGAGAGGAGCGGAGCTGTCAACTGATCACCACCTGGTGGTGAGTTGGATCAGATGGCAGGGGAAGATGCCGCGTAGACCTGGCAGACCCAAACGCATAGTGAGGGTCTGCTGGGAACGCCTGGCAGAAGAACCTGTCAAGACGGTCTTCAACTCCCACCACTGCGTCCCGAGAGCAGTGGTGGGACATCGACTCCGAGTGGGCCTTGTTTCACTGTGCAATTGTTGAGGCAGCTGTTGCTAGCTGTGGTCGCAAGGTGGCCGGTGCCAGTCATGGTGGCAATCCCTATAACCGCTGGTGGACACCAGAGGTTTGGGGAGCTCTCAGGCTGAAGAAGGAGGCCTACAGGGCGTGGCTGGTCTGTGGGTCTCCGGATGCAGCAGGCAGGTACCGGATGGCCAAGCAGGGTGCTGCAGTGGCAGTTGCCGAAGCAAAATGTCGGGCATCGGAGGAGTTTGGTGAGGCCATAGAAAAAGACTATCAATCGGCTCCAAAGAGGTTCTGGCAAACTGTCCGGCGCCTCAGGAGAGGGAGGCAGCAACTTGCTCACACTGTTTACAGTGGGGATGGGGAGCTGCTGACGTCAACTGGGGCTATAGTCAGACGGCGGAAGGAATACATCCCACCTACGCACATTCCGAGGAGGAACCAGAGCCGGGAGACCTGGGGATGGACTGTCCAATCTTGGGGACAGAAGTTGCTGAGGTAGTCAAACAACTACACAGCGGTGGAGCCCCGGGGGCGGATGAGATTCGTCCTGGGTATCTCAAGGCTATGGATGTTGTAGGGCTGTGGTGGTTGACACGTCTCTGTAACATTGCGTGGTCATCGGGGGTAGTTCCTGTGGAGTGGCAGACTGGGGTGGTGGTCCCCATCTTTAATAAGGGTGACCTGAGGGTGTGTTCCAACTATAGGGGGATCACACTCCTCGGCCTCCCTGGAAAGGTCTACTCCAAGGTACTGGAGAGGAGGGTCCGATCGATAGTTGAATCTCAGATTGAGGAGGATCAATGTGGTTTTCGTCCTGGAACTGTGGACCAGCTCTATACCCTTGCAAGGGTGATGAAGGGGGCATGGGAGTTTGCCCAGACAATCCACATGTGTTTTGTGGATTTGGAGAAGGCTTATGACCGTGTCCCCAGGGGCACCCTGTGGGGGATGCTCCAGGAGTATGGGGTGGGTGGCTTTCTGTTAAGGACCATTCAGTCCTTTTACCAGAGGAGCGTGAGTTTGGTCCGCATAGCCGGTAGTAAGTCGGACCTGTTCCCAGTGAGGGTTGGACTCCACCAGGGCTGCCCTTTGTCACCGGTTCTGTTCATAACCTTTATGGACAGAATTTCTAGGCGCAGCCGTGATGTGGAGTGTGTCGAGTTTGGTGGCAGGAGAATCTCATCTCTGCTTTTTGCGGATGATGTGGTCCTCCTAGCTTCATCCAGCTCTGACCTTCAGCTCTTGCTGGGTAGGTTTGCGGCCGAGTGTGAAGCGGCTGGGATGAGGATCAGCACCTCCAAATCTGAGACCATGGTTCTCAACCGGAAAAAGGTGGCTTGCCTACTGCGGGTCGGGAGAGAGGTCCTACCGCAAGTGGTGGAGTTCCTACCTCAAGTGGAGGAGTTTAAGTATCTTGGGGTCTTGTTCATGAGTGAGGGTAGGAGGGATCGGGAGATCGACAGGCGGACTGGTTCAGTCTGAAGTGATGCGGACGCTGAGCCGATCTGTCGTGGTGAAGAGGGAGCTGAGTCAGAAAGCCAGGCTTTCCATTTACTGGTCAATCTATGTCCCAATCCTCACCTATGGTCATGAGCTTTGGGTAATGACCGAAAGAACGAGATCGCGGATACAAGCGGCCGAAATGAATTTCCTCCGTAGGGTGGCCGGGCTCAACCTTAGAGATAGGGTGAGGAGCTCGGACATTCGGGAGGGCGATAATAGCCCTCCTCGTACAAGTCAGGTAAAAACTGAGTTAGCAATGCAAAAAATGCAGCCTGCTTAGTGTACTCCATTTATTTAATCCGGCTCTGCACACACACACACACACACACACACACACACACACACACACACACACACACACACACACCTAAGGACAATTTAGACAGACCAATGAACCTAACTGTCATGTTTTTGGACTGTAGAGGAAGCTGGAGAACCCGGAGAGAACCCACGCATGCACAGGGAGAACATGCTAACTCCACGCAGAAAGATCCCAGGCTGGGAATCGAACCCAGGACCTTCTCGCTGCAAGGCAACAGCTCCAACCACTGCGTCACTGTGCAGCCCTTATTTTGTCCCCATTAAATTTAAACATTGATGTATATAAGCAACGGGGGGGGGGGGGGGGGGGGGGGGGGGATTCGATGGCAAACTTATGTTTCACGGTGACATAAATAAGATGATCATGAATTGTTATATTATTGCATGAAATTTAAAGGCTAACACTAATCCGACAGCATGAACGAAAATGAGCATTTCTTCTTTGTCTTTTAGAGAAAGTGTTGCAGTTATTCCACCGCTGCACCTGTAACAGCAGCACAAGCAGTCACCAGCAGGTGTCGCAGTTGAACAGTGTTGTACTACTAAACATACTGGAAGTGTACCCTGTGCATAACTTCACCCACACTTGTAACAACACTGAGCCTTTCAAGGCTACTGTCTGCTTTGTGGAGAAATGGAGGCAAAATGCTGCTTTCTGTGTCCTTGTGATAGTAAAAACGTAATGTTTTGACTATAAAGCTTTGGCATTTTTAACTATCTTGTATGTTTGTGATTCTGTGTTCCTGCTTTGCAATTCAACCTTCAGCCAGGTTTCCTCCAGGGTGGACAAATCCTCAAAACACAACTATATTATCTGGTCTAATGCACAAAAAGCACATCCAGAAAACTCAAATGCAATCATTTTATTAGGACATTAATGAGAATTTTAAAAATTTTATAATTATGAAAAACCTGAATCTTTTGAAGCTTTAAAATTATTTTGAATAGTTACACATATGGCATGAAGCACTATAAATGTCATACATTATATAGAAAGATGTTAAAACAATAGAGAAGTAGCACTGACTGAAACTAGGGGTTTTAAAGTTAAAATAAGAGAATAAATATCACCGAAACAATAAAAGTTTGGTTTGCTCATTTCACCCAGACTGCCACAAGCGCCGCAGAAGGACCATAAATCGTCGCACTGCCATTGGACAATAAAAACAAAACAAAGCCACTTGATTGGCCCATTTTGTGTCGCTTCTATGATTGACCAATCAAACCTCTGAAAGGCGGGGCTTGTGGATGGCGTTAGTGCTGAGAGTCTAGTCCGCCGCTGCCGGGGACAGACAGGCTGATAGGTCGGGGAAAGTGCCACCGAGACCAGACTTCGTGCCTACTTCAGTCAGTGCCACCTCCCCAGGGACAACCCGGTGAGTTTTCAGTCGTGATTGACTTAAATCCATAACTTCCGGCCGTCAGAGTGAGCTTTAATTCAGTCAAACCGTGATTAAAACCAGCTTGTTGAAACGCTAACCAGCAGCTAGCCAACTTCAGGTAGTTTTCCCGCAGAGGAATTGGTTATTTGTTAGCGTTTTGTTAAGCATGTAGTTACAGATATTAGTCTTTACTCGTGTCGTGTGTGGACTTCCCACGTTCAGGAGGCGAACATCAGGTCTCAGTAGCTCGGGGCTGCTTCTCCCTCCAACTCTCACCTGCTTTAGCTGTATTTTGGCTTTCAGGTGAAGGGAAGTGCTTCAGAAACCCGGTTTGTGGTCTTTACGTCCGCTTTTCCCCTCACTTCCTCCTCTGCTCGTTGCTGCTCAGAGCTGAGAGGCTGGCTGTTGTGGGGCAGGTGGCTGGTTGAACGCTTGGTCCAGCTCTACTTCAGGAATATTTGTGAAAACTGGCTCCAGCATCTGCAGTGGCCACACACATCACAGCAGCTATCACAACCTTGTTCTTGTAGGATATTCAGATTCTTAATTTGACCATTTAATTCATTTTCATCTGTTTGTCAGTATTTGGGCTTTTGGATCTGAAGGGATGGTTCCGATCTTTTGATGTGGGTTGTTGTGGAAGAGCTGTGAACAAGCAAGATCTTACCTGTTGCTGGTGGCTCTAACAGCCTCAGTCTGGAGAAACAAAGAATAATCCTGATCAGACTGATGAGCCAGTCTTAAAGGTGTGGCAGACTGAAAAAGCTTTCTTTAAATGTTCTTTTAAATTATAATCAGTCACTCTTGGTTATTCATGCAGGCCGAACATAAAAATAGTCTCCTACACCTATCTCCTGCAGTAGCCTCTGATAGAAAAAGGACGGTGAAACTCTAAGATTAGAAAAGCCTGACAGTTCTACGTCACACTGTCACTTAACATTCATGGACTCGCCCATCATGACTCACAATAGGGAAGGCTGTTGTTGGTTTAACATCCAGGAAACCGCAGAGAACATCTCAGCTAGTAGAAGCTAACCGTTAGCATTAGCAACACCGCCACACAGCAGAAGTCCTCCATGATTGTGATATTTGTAGAGATAAAGCATCCATGTTGCAGAGCAAACAGAGTCAGTGGTAGAGTCATGTTGCTGCTATCCAAATCTGGGGGTTGATGTCTAAACGTCAGGAAATAAGCTGTGATGTGGGCAACCCCTGCCCCAAGTACAACTCACAAGGCATTCGTTCCTACTAGAGACCATTGCAAATGTATTGATTAAACAAGTGATCCACTCCTTTAATTGAGCTGCAGGTAACTGCCAGCTATATTGAAATTGTATACTTATAAATATCAGTAGTTTATAATTCTGTACACGTCCTGCAAAATTAGCCACTCATGGTAAATTACAATTAAACGTGGTTATTTAATTTTTCAGCACAGTGCTAAGTTGACGGCAGTTTTAAAAATCCCTTCAGATAAACTGCTATTTGTTTTTTTTTAGTTAGTAAAGATGGCAGCAATCCAATAAGTGACTCTCTTCTCCATCCCCAGTGAGTCGTGGAGGATGGCTGCTTATACTGAGCCAGGATTCTCTGGAGGTTTCTTCCTGTTAAAAGGGAGTTTTCCTCTCCACTGTCGCTGCATGCTTGCTTAGTATGAGGATTGCTTTAAAGACTCTGACACTAGTCAGTGACTCGATGCGACCTGCTGGGTTCCTTATATAGGAAACTTTATTTCTGATTGGCTTAATGACCTGTGAATTGGAATGTTTATTATGTGAAGTGCCTTGAGACGACTCTTGTTGTGATTTGGCGCTTTATAAATAAACTTGAATTGAATGAACTAGCTAGTGTCTAATTTCTACCTCCTAGCTGAAGTTGTTGAAGAGAAAATATTATCCTTGATAACTTTTTCATTGGAACGCATTTCAAAACATCTGGAAACATTAAAGCAATAACATTTACTATGCTGTGTTTGATTTGTGATGACTACATCAGGTTTCAGGTCCAATGGTGACTTTGACGTTTACACTAGCCGTTGTGATTAATAAGGGGTATGTTTTTACCGCCGTCGCTTGTTCTTTGGTTGCCAGTGTGTGTTTGTGCTTGAACTGCTCTCGATGTATGGAAATGGTGCTCTTTTGTCCAAGAGAACATACGGCAACAGCTGCATTCTCCACCACTGTGTGTGTGTGTGTGTGTGTGTGTGTGTGTGTGTGTGTGTGTGTGTGTGTGTGTGTGTCCTGTTTTGAGCCAGCATTTCTGGAATGCTTCCTGAATGTAGTGACTTGAGCATGTAGCACAATGGTTGCAGTGAGTCGTGCTCCTGGAACACGGTGGCATGTTTTGCATGTCCGTTGCATTTGCTGGCCCAGTCACATGACCTTCAGCCTTCTCTTGAGTGGTTTGGGACAGTTGCTGTACGCTGGAGTTTAGTGTGAAACCAAAACTGAGACATTATCATTTCCAGTGTGAGCATTTTAGAAAGAACATTGACCACAATGGATGGTATGCACTAATCATATTTCCAATTTTAAACCATGTAATCATGTGATCATCAAAGCGGCACAGGTGTTTTTTTCTGTTTTGTTTGTTTTTCCTGCGTGCCTGACTGATCCAAGACCTGCTGTATGGATGTGGTCGTCTGTTGCTCATTTTCAATCCGTCACTCGACATCATTTGAGAGTGTGAGGTGAGAGTGTGAGGTGCTAGCTTCCTAACGGCGGAAAGGAGTTTGCCGTAGCAACACTGTCAACCTGAAGAAACCGCTTCTCTTCTTTCTTAAAACATGGAATTTTTCTAATGGCACAAACCTTTGCAGAGTTAATAAAAAACACATCTTAAGGTTGTCTTTGGTGTTTGGAGTAGTTCACCTGGCCTTTATAACACAATTCTTACTGTGGTTTAGTTCGTTTGCCTTGTTGGAGTAACAGCTTTTAGTGTTTTGATGGTCCGTCACTTCCTGTCATGTTTACTGTCAGGGCTGAAGTGAATCATAGATAGATAGATGGATAGATGGATGGATAGATGGATAGATGGATAGATGGATAGATGGATAGATGGATAGATGGATAGATAGATGGATGGATGGATAGATGGATAGATAGATGGATGGATGGATGGATGGATAGATGGATAGATAGATAGATAGATAGATAGATGGATGGATGGATAGATGGATAGATAGATAGATAGATAGATAGATAGATGGATGGATGGATGGATGGATGGATGGATGGATAGATGGATAGATAGATAGATAGATAGATAGATGTACTTTGTTGATCCCAAACTGGGAGATTACAATGCAGCAGCAGTATTACACACACTAAAAACAGTTAAACATATACAAGCATTGTAGCAACATTAAATGGCCTAATGTATAAAAACATCAAGTGTGTACTGACTGTATACTATGAACCAGAGTTTAGGTATTGCACACGTGGCAGGGAAGACCTGCTGTATTCCTTTGACGTCGGAGCTGCAGCAGCCTGTGTGAGTCGGTGCTCCTCTGTCCGTCTGCTGTGTGACGGAGGAGCTGCTGTCGTTGTCCATGATGCAGCGGCTCTATTCATTAAATTCCTTCATCTTTTTTTACTGATTCAAAGCTTCGTTAAAGAAGTGCACCACGGTCTAAACACATTTTACTGGCAGTCTGGCACACAGTGTGGTAGTCTAGGTGCAATGGAGGTAAATAGAGAAACCAGCAAAACCACAGACCATTAGGAAAGGCAGAAACGGTCCAAGTATTGGGATCAAGTGTTCAACTCTGGGCAGATTGGCTAATGCTAGCATGTAGTATGCTCGTGATCAAGTGGGGTTCAGAAAAAACACGATGGCTGTGAATGACTAAGCTCTACAAGCAGAAGAAACATCCCCACTGTCCTATGTATTTGTGGATGTCTGCAGCTACAGCGGTATGGAGCAGAACCTCTGCAGATACCTGGAGTTCGGGTTGTTGCTACGAGCCTGCTCCACACTGCAGCAGGGCTACGGAAAGCCGTGTAGCATGTAACTCGTAAACGCTTCTGTCTTGGAGTATAATTTAGACTGGATTATGTTGGTAACTCGTACATAATGAATAGATATGCCACCATTACATTGTTACCAGTAGAAATTAGGGCTGCACGATATTAGGAAAACCTGCGATATTCGATAACAGTGATTTATATTGCGATGACGACATTACTTGCGATAAATAATAACTTAACTCAGGAACAAAAATAATCAAACAAAGAAATAAAAAAATCATAAAAATGAGAAATGCAAAAGATGTGAGGAAAGGGAAAAAGAAAATGACCAAGAAAAGGCGATCGTGGATCCCGGGAAAAGCAGAATCAGCAGAACAAAGCGAACTCAGGTGTTTGCTAACCTTTAAAATTAAGTGCCGTCCACCTCGGGGGTGGGAATCTAACCTATGAGAACCCACCCGATTGACCAAATGGGCGAAGAGCTCTATTTTATTTGTTAAACATCATGCTTCTGTTTGATTGACAGAACGCGTTATGTGAAGCAAACATTTGAGCTGACCATTCGTTGCGATATTTTTGTTCTTTGCGATATGCATATCGCTCATGCTGATATCGCGATAACGATATGTTTACGATATGTTGTGCAGCCCTTGTAGAAATGAAATATTAGCATTTCCAGTAGCTTACTACTGAACGTCTGAATGAAATACCATCATCTGTGGATATATTTGGATATGTTATTTAGCCTATAATGGGTGCTATTAATACAAGCTTAAATGTTAATGATATATAAGCTTTTGTAATTTTGTTCCATAAAATATTCATTAACTACAAATGTCCACTGGAAAAGAACTACAAAACACCAATTTACCTCTCAAGTTAAATCACATGTTGAGCCTTTTCTGATTTAGTTTTCATATTAGCAGCAGACCAGTTTCCCTGTTAATCCATTCAATCGAATATTCCAATACTAAAATATTCGATAGCTGCAGCCCTACTTACTGTACAGTCTGACTATTGTGCTGCAGCTTCATTTGTAAAAAATTGTGATTTGAATTGAAATTGCAATTTCATCCACAATTTATTCTTGTCCTAAAATCGCTAAGCCCTAATATACGCCGCACAGCTTCAAGTCTTCAACAGAAACGGAGATCCCAGCATCATGTTAGTGTTGAACTAAGATAAACTTCAGTATTTTTGTTTAGTATCAACATCTTAAAAATTAAACTTTCAGCTTCATCATGTCATACACCAAGATATTGATTTGTTAATACCGTTAATGGCTCTCAGCATCTATGACGCCATTTTAAAATTTTATATAGTTATTAGGGATGTAAGAAAATATCAATACAACAACATATCACAATATTTTTTCCTGCAATATTATATCGATCTTTGAAAGTCGTGTATTGGATTTTTGGAGGAATTTACATGCAAACATTAGTGGTTTTTTTTTCTTTTGGTGCAGTTCAAACGCCGACTACAAGTTGGCAGCAGTGGGTTTTGTTTCCATCACTGAAATGTAAATCCCTCTGTTGTGGTTCAGATACCTTATGTTAAATATGTTAAGTATCAGTTTGGGCTGTTTATTGAATTTTCCTACAATAATTTCAGTCTAAAAATCGCTAATATCCTCTGGCTGAATGTATCACAATATCTCGTGATATATCGTATCGTCTCCCTGTATCCTGATACGTTTTGTATCACCAGAATTTACCAATACACATCCCTAATAGTTCTAGTAGTTTATTTGTGTTTGCGAGTGTTTATTTTCTGTGGGAACCATTTTGAACTACAATGAGTTCACCTAGTAGCTGATTACGTTCTGAAAGTTTACGTAAAATCCATTGAGACATTTATGAGAGATTTTGATTACATGTTAAACCCCTGATGACCTGCATTTAACCACTTTCTCTCTATCATAGCAAGAGACGCTTCAATCCGATCACGTCATGGGAAATCGGTCCCAACACAATCGGTCCCTGATCTTTTGAAAATCCCACGTGATTTTCAAAAGATCAGAATGGAGTGAAAAAGATCAAATTAAACCTTCTAAAACAACTAAACTTTTTAAATTCATCCTGAGATGTATATTTTCAAATGGAACAACAATGGCTTCGTTTTTATCTCAACAAGTCCTTCTACATCAGTATTCTTTGTTTCTAGGAAGAAAAGACTTTTCCCTCACACAGTTTACCGCAGGTGGGAATTCAGACACCGTAGCACGCAGCTATTAGCTAGCAGGCTAACGCAGAGTTCACGCGTTTCTTCAGGAGAGCTAAATGTCTGGTGGTTTTATAAAAGCAGAGTAACAGCCACTTGTCATGTGTGCACACTGGGCATCGAAGATGCTGGAAAAGACCGCCTTCTAAACAAACCATTTACTCCGCTGGCTTGTTTCCTGTGCCACAGTCAGTCATTGGTCTGCATCAAGTCCCGGCTCACAGCACCATCTCAAACAAAACCACAGTGAAAGGTTTGTGAATAAACAGAGAAAATGCAGACCGACAGCGAAACGTCGTGGTTTGTCATTCTGCAGCAACGGAGCTGACTGCGCCAGAAACTACAGGTGTGTGCAGAGAAGTTAGCCTGCTGGCCGTGGCGCCGTACGCTTCCCCCATCACGGGTATGCGCATCACTCTGTAGCGCTGCATAATGAAGACGATTAGAAATATGAGCAACTTCACTATTTTAAATTTTCATAACACGTTTTTTATCGGTGTACTTCCTAAACAAGTGATGGACAGAAATACAGAAAGGAAGAAGTACCTAAGTAATAATAAAAACACTAAAGGAAAACTAGAACACGTTTTCCCTTTTTTCTTTCTTCAATGCTTTGCCAAAGTATCGCATTGAGACTCGGTATCGGAAGATACTCGAAATCTAATGACTAGGACTCGGATCGGGAGCAAAAAAGGTGATCGGAACGTCCCGAATGGTAGCTGCCAAGTGTGAACGGAGCCTGTGTGTCTCGGTTAAGATGTGAATAAGTCAGAATGTGGATGTAGTCTTGTTACGCCTGGGACTTTCAGACATATCAGATTTATCGTGCCAGGACCAGAATGCTGCATGTTGGTGCTCAAATGTTGTCCAGACAGAGCTGCGGCTCTCGGTAAGACGTTTTCTCACCACACAAACGTTTCGTCTATGACAGAAAAACAGGATATGGTCTCTCGCACGCTGTCGATCAGTGCCATTTTTTATGTTGCGGCTTTAACCTGCTCTTGCACCCGGCCTCAGACACGCGTGCAGGACAGCCTCTGTGTTCCACTACGGGGAGTCCTCTGGTGATTGTTTAGAGGTGACTTGCCTGCTGCTGCTACACTCTTACAGAAGTGAAACATGAATCAGATGTTTGGTTTTTCATGACACAGGTGTTAAAGTTCACCCCCGAGTTTCTCTACAGCAGCCAGCCATCATCTTTGGTAATGATTAAACAAACACGCGCCTGATGCACGCTGATGTGGGGAGTGTGTAAGCCGCAGCCGTTGGGTTCAGATACATAGAGGTGTTCAGCTGCTGCACTGGGCTGAACTCACAGCAAACCTGTTTACAGATGCAGATGTTCCAGGTGCTGATGGTGTTTTTGTGATGCTACGTGCTCAGGGCACAGGAACCAGCGCCACAGTTAAAATCCTGTTCGCTGATGTGAATATGCAGCAGTTCATATTAACTTTCCACTCTTGGTTGTGCAGCATGTATATTTAATAATCCAGGCTGAAGATGAACTGATGCTGGTGGAGACCTAGATCCAGATCTTGCACGTCTCTGACCTTTAAACACGGATCCCATGAAAATTCAACAAAAACATTCAGAATAACTTGAATATTACGACTGGAAACAAACACTTTCTTTTACCAGTTTTGCCACAACGTGCGTAGTTGGAAGTGCATCAGTAAGGCCAACAATGACATTTTAACACGAACTCCTTACTAAAAAGGACACTTTTAATGAGAAATGACCCCTACTGCACACTGGAAGTGCTGACGTTCTGCGCCGCTGACGCTTCCAGTGTGCGTAAGACTCGAATGTTTCTTTAAATCTGATGCAGTAAGGACGCACGTTTTCCAAAACTTCTTTAACCGGTTATTGACGTCCTTTAACGGTTAATAGCCGGTTAGCCGGAACGGAACATTTTGGTGCACAGTTACAGTCTGAGAAATGATCCCGGTCACTGCGATTACTTTACATGAATTGATTTCACATCTGTGTTAAATAAGTCACACACACATTCTGTAAAGTTCAAGGTTACATTCTTTAAAGGGTTTGGACTCCAGAAGAGATTTATTGCTGCTTCTCAATGATTCTACTTGGAAAAATTAACTTGTAAAATCAAAGTAATTTCTGTAATTTTTTATTACACTTTCATCCTTTTGTCCTTAATTAAATTAGCCTAATAGCCTGTTTTGAGTTTCTGTAAAAAGACCAAAAAAGGTTTACCTGTTGACAACTGGTCAGAGTTGGGTTTAATACTCAAGTCAACACTAAAGGATGGAAACAGGAGACCCTAACTGCACTAAGTTCCTACTGGTGCAGTTAGGGCTGGGCGAAATGGACCAAAACATATCTAGATTAGGGGTGGGCAATATAAACCATATAAGGTAGAAACGGTATAAAATTGGGTAATGATAGAGTTTTTGGCTATATCGCAATACTGCGATATCGCAATAACACATGACGTCACTAAGATGTGCACCCTGCTGACACGGGGATAACAGAATGGCTGTGACTGCAAGCATGGCGTGGGTGGAGGAGGCCAAATGCCTCAAGTGGCATATATTTGCCACTTGAGGATATTTAAAAGCATGCCATTTTGACATTTATAAACAGAGGAAAAAATATATCGCAATATATATCGTTACCGCACATGCTTCAGATTATATCACAATATAGATTTGGGGCCATATCGCCCAGCCCTAATCTAGATATATTTCAGCTTAATTCAGATATACGACATATATATATATATATATATATATATATATATATATATATATATATATATATCGGTATTTTTTTCTCCTGTAAAATATTTACAAGTTAATTCCCTTCAAGCTGTTTACAGAAATTGTATACATAAATACATCAGCAGATTAAATGCATAAGATGTACTGATTGTTGTCCAACATTAACCTTAGTGCCATTCTCTATCAGTCTGAGCTAGGGATGCACTGAAATGAAAATTCTTGGCTGAAACCAAAAATGCGGAAACCAAGACCGAAAACCAAAACACCGAAGGCAGTTGTGTCAATAATTAAAACCATAGCATTAGAAGGACTGTAAAATGTACCCTTTAAGCATCAAAAGTTGCAATATTGCCTTTAACCCGTTCACTGCCAGCCGTTTCTCACCGTTTTTACTGTTTTTTTTAAGAGTTACAGAACGTTGTGCGCTAGGATGATGTCAACGCCAAAACAACCAAAGCAAAGCGGAGACTCGCCTCTTACATCAGGAACAATCCGCGCGTTTTGAGCGTTATCCGTTCTTTCAGAACTGAGGTGATGTTTTAAAGTCACTGAGAAACTGCATGCATGCAGTTTGTTGTTTTGCTGCTAATACAGTAGCAGGTGCGGCTGCTAATACAGTAGCAGGTGCAGCCGCTAATGCAGTAGCAGGTGCGGCTGCTAATACAGTAGCAGGTGCAGCTGCTAATGCAGTAGAAGGTGCAGCTGCTAATACAGTAGCGGGTGCAGCTGCTAATACAGTAGCGGGTGCAGCTGCTAATACAGTAGCGGGTGCAGCTGCTAATACAGTAGCGGGTGCAGCTGCTAATACAGTAGCGGGTGCAGCTGCTAATACAGTAGCGGGTGCAGCTGCTAATACAGTAGCAGGTGCAGCTGCTAATACAGTAGCAGGTGCGGCTGCTAATACAGTAGCAGGTGCGGCTGCTAATACAGTAGCGGGTGCAGCTGCTAATACAGTAGCAGGTGCGGCTGCTAATACAGTAGCAGGTGCGGCTGCTAATACAGTAGCGGGTGCAGCTGCTAATACAGTAGCAGGTGCGGCTGCTAATACAGTAGCGGGTGCAGCTGCTAATACAGTAGCGGGTGCAGCCGCTAATGCAGTAGCAGGTGCAGCTGCTAATACAGTAGCGGGTGCAGCCGCTAATACAGTAGCAGGTGCAGCCGCTAATACAGTAGCAGGTGCAGCTGCTAATACAGTAGCGGGTGCAGCTGCTAATACAGTAGCGGGTGCAGCTGCTAATACAGTAGCGGGTGCAGCCGCTAATGCAGTAGCGGGTGCAGCTGCTAATACAGTAGCAGGTGCAGCCGCTAATGCAGTAGCAGGTGCAGCTGCTAATACAGTAGCAGGTGCAGCTGCTAATGCAGTAGCAGGTGCAGCTGCTAATACAGTAGCAGGTGCAGCTGCTAATACAGTAGCAGGTGCAGCTGCTAATGCAGTAGCAGGTGCGGCCGCTAATGCAGTAGCAGGTGCAGCTGCTAATACAGTAGCAGGTGCAGCTGCTAATACAGTAGCAGGTGCAGCCACTAATACAGTAGCAGGTGCAGCTGCTAATACAGTAGCAGGTGCAGCCGCTAATACAGTAGCAGGTGCAGCCGCTAATACAGTAGCAGGTGCACCTGCTAATACAGTAGCAGGTGCAGCTGCTAATGCAGTAGCAGGTGCAGCTGCTAATGCAGTAGCAGGTGCAGCTGCTAATACAGTAGCGGGTGCAGCTGCTAATACAGTAGCAGGTGCAGCTGCTAATGCAGTAGCAGGTGCAGCTGCTAATACAGTAGCGGGTGCAGCTGCTAATACAGTAGCGGGTGCAGCTGCTAATGCAGTAGCGGGTGCAGCTGCTAATACAGTAGCGGGTGCAGCTGCTAATACAGTAGCGGGTGCAGCTGCTAATGCAGTAGCAGGTGCAGCTGCTAATACAGTAGCAGGTGCAGCTGCTAATACAGTAGCGGGTGCAGCTGCTAATGCAGTAGCGGGTGCAGCTGCTAATACAGTAGCGGGTGCAGCTGCTAATACAGTAGCGGGTGCAGCCGCTAATACAGTAGCGGGTGCGGCCGCTAATGCAGTAGCGGGTGCGGCCGCTAATACAGTAGCGGGTGCGGCCGCTAATACAGTAGCAGGTGCAGCCGCTAATGCAGTAGCGGGTGCGGCCGCTAATACAGTAGCGGGTGCAGCCGCTAATACAGTAGCGGGTGCAGCTGCTAATACAGTATTAGCTGCAGGTGCTAATACAGTATTAGCTGCAGCTGCTAATACAGTAGCGGGTGCAGCTGCTAATACAGTAGCGGGTGCAGCTGCTAATACAGTAGCAGGTGCAGCTGCATATTTTTGCAGTAAAAATGTTATGTTGTAATGGAATTCATGCGTTAGTTTTTGTTTGCTTTGAACCCAGAGCAGACGTCACACGCCAGACGACATCAACACTGCATACTTCAGTATTTGTTCATTTATCGCAACTGTTATTGAATATGGCAGGTTTTCCTAATATCGTGCAGCCCTAGTGGAGATGTGTAGCTTCAGGCTGAGCAAAACCTTTGGGTGTTTCTGTTGACATTTTTGGAGTTTAGAGTTTTCACCTGTAGACTCCCGCCTGAGGAAAGGAGGAGCCGAGCGGAGCTCACAGATATTATTATATATTAGAATGCTGACAGGTCTGTTCATTGTTGACGAAGCTCTTTGTCTGGTAATGGCTGACTCTGATTCTGAAGAGTAGTGTTCACCCTCTGTTGTAGATATTCACTCGTCCAGGGAGGAAGACAACGTCGCAGCAGCATCAGCAACAGAGTGTGTGTGCTTCATGAGATTAAACACGCTTCACACACATGATCCAAAGCCTATTGACTACACCCACCATGCCCGTGTTCAGGACATGGTGGGTGTGTGTGTAGAAAGGATGGTAACAACAAGCAAAGAGCAAGTTGCCACATGAGGGATGAAACAACAGCTGGGTTCACCTGACTTCCTGTTTTGGCTCTGTGACTTGTTTTGTTTCAGCCAAAAACCGAAAAAGCACTTTTGGGTCATTTTTGGCCGAAAACCTTTGGTGGCTGAACTTTCAGTGCATCCCTAGTCTGAGCTTCAGAACCACGGCATAGCTGTCTGTTAGCACACATGTAGTTTTTATCTGTATGTGTTTTACGTGATTCATTTATTCTGTATTTTTCTATGTAAACTGGATCTGGAGTCTAACTATCAATATCTATCTAACCATCGATCGATTGATCTATCGGTTAACAGTCTCACTATCACTTTTATGGATTATATATTTGTAACTGTAAAGTTATTGCATTTATAGGTGGCTCATATCCTATCATCCAGTGATTCCAGTATGGTAACTGGTAAATGGCCAGTAATTATATAGCACCTTTGCTAGGGTTCTAAGCCAAACGCAGTCTTTATGAGATCATTGACCCAGAGGTTTCCTAATTGAGCAGTCATGTGAAAATACACATATAGACCACTTAGAGACGAAGCAAGCTAGCGCTAGCTTCGAACAAATGTCCAAATAATAAAAGCCACAAAGCTAAATTCAAAGTTGAAGGCAGAACATTGAGCCAGAGGTTTCCTGATCAAGCAGACACATGAAAATACACGTGCATGTGGTAGCTACGCCTGCTAACGCTAGAAATACACTGGTTGTACATCGATGAACATTACTGAGTCGTTTTGTTTGAAATGAACCTGATATTTTGAGCATATTGAGATATTGCCCAGCCCTAAGTGCAGTTATGATAAATATCCTTGGTTATCATTTCTACTTGACTAGTAAGAATATGATTTGGACAAGGACAAATTATATTATTGTTGTGTAGAACAGGAACTATGAAGAGGTGCTGTTGATTAATTGTTAAAATGGTTTACCATACTGACTTGTAGACAAATACAGAAGAATTGTAGTCCTCATCGCTGGAGCCAGCGCTAGCTGCACCGCTTCTTTCTGTGTGTTCCTATGCTGCTGAAATACGACAGACGTACCTTTATTATGATCCTGTGTGCGTTTAACTAAGTTCAGTTGTTTTATAATGTTTAAATGGCGTTACCCTGTTCAGTTTGTGTGTTTCATGCTGACTGCATGTGCTAGATTGACATTTAAGACTAATTCATGCCTGTTAGTTCTGTTCAGTGACGGGTGTTACTGATTTATGTGAAAAGATGCTGCTGGTGTTATAAACCTGTTTAGTAGTTGAAGGTGTTTCACATATACCGACACGCTGTTTCAGACCACACACACACACACACACACACACACACACACACACACACGCACACGCACACGCACACACACACACACACACACACACCACACACACACACACACACACACACACACCACACGCACGCACGCATGCACACACACACACACACACCCACACACACACACACCGCACGCACGCACGCACGCACACACACACACACACACACACACACACACACACACATTCTAGCCTACGCTCTAGCTGACACCAAGAGAATCGATTCTGAATCTTGAGAATTGTAATCTAATTGAATGTTGAGTTGTTGTGAGACTCACATTCCTAGTGTTGGATTTCTCGTCAACGGCATCGTTGAACTCCACGAACAATAAATTGAGCAACCTGGAAACACCTCATCGCTGAGCTCCTACTAGCCAGCTGCTTCAGCTGCATGACCACCACTTGGTTTAGAGCAGATCAAACTCCCGTTACACCGGTCAGAGCATTGCATCGAGTACAATAACACACACGGCTGATGACGCCTTTGGTGTATTCCTGCCTTTATAAGGAAGGTTGGTTACAGTTGGTACAATACAACCATAACCCAGAATGTACAAAATAAAAGCATCTGTTAAAAACAAAGGAAATAAAACAAACCAGTTATAATTATTGTAAGTTTTGTAATTGAAATGATGATTAGATGATTATTTTAAGTATATTTAAAGAAGTTTGATCTGCATTAAAGTGTCGGACTATATAAATAAAGCCTGACCAGATCAGATGTTTGGAGTGCTTTAGATGGTGATTCAAACACTAGCTGGTAGGTGGAATAACCAATATTCAGCTTGACTGGCTGAGTCAGTAACACGACCCATCTGACACTGAAGACTGGTTTTAGTCTGTAAACAACACATCATTTTTAAGTTAGTCAGCAATCAGAAGAAAAGTGTTGTGCTGGTTTGGGTTCTCTAGGGGTGAACCTGGACTGGCTCACAACTAGTTAAACAAACGAACGAAAACACTGCAGCAGCGGTGCAGAAGAAGCCTCGCAGAGAGGCCGCCACACTGACAGGATGTGAGCATAAAAAGTGAAACGTGAGTGGGAAGTGTGCAGGGTCATAAGGCAGGGCTGTCGTACACACACTTGTTCTCACTGACAAATAAAAGAGGCGTGCAGACGACTTGTTTGGGCTAAAACAGGAACTGGCTGCTGGTGTTTTACTGCGACAGCCCTGGTCTGCTACACACAAGCCACTCATTTTCTAAGAGTCATAAAACACCATGGCTATTCCGTCAATCACAGCTTTATTGGCATATGCACAGTAAAGAATGGGACTTCCCTGCACAGTGACATTACTGAACATTGGGCGCTTAGGTGGTAGAACATATTTAAGTGTTTAGGACAATAAGCTGTTGCAGCAGCCGGGGTTTATTAATCCTGCTTGTGCAAACCATTAGCCTGACGAGGCTCCTTGTATCGCTGAGAGCTACGTTACACCTGAGTGATGACCTTGATTCAGCAGCGGTGTTACCCAGGAGGAAAATGACTTTGGTAAATGGTAGCCCACTTTTCAGGCCAGCAACGGCCTTTTCATTCTCCTTTCACACTTTTCACAGCCTCACTCTCATCCATCACAAACACCCTCAATCTGTTCCCTGAGCATCGGAGGCTGTGAAGCTGGTGGGTGAGAAGTCTGTTGTGTTTGTTTCTCCAGCCCAGATGGCAGCCCTGGCTGAGTTAGCAGTGATTGGTGAACCCTGGTAAACTGCATGATTAGTAGGGATGCTGAATATTGAGGTTTTTTTTAACCAAAATTCGATAATGTCTAACAACTAACTTCTGATGTAAGGACAACACCTGTCCCCCTCCAGCTCGGCTGAGTGACTGCACTGACCTGTCCTGGGTGACCCTCATGTCCATGCTGTCTCTGGAGGAGCAGATAGGAGACGAGACCTCCTGTAACTTCCTCCCAGCTTCTCTTTAAGCTGAATTTAACATCAGTTTATCATCATGAAACAAAAGAATAAAGTGGAACAAGAACTTCTATCTTCTATTTCTCTCTCCTTTTAACTTCTCTGTGTCCCTGAATAAGAGAGACAGATGATCACGCTGCAGCTGCCGTCACTGGCCCCGCCCCCTCCCCAAGACCGGACCTCCCGACATCACAACACTCGGTCTGACTGAGCGCCTCCAGGAGAAATAATAATGAACTTATGAAAATAATAACATGAGTTTGGAGGAGCGTTCTCTCTCTCTCTCTCTCTCTCTCTCTCTCTCTCTCTCTCTCTCTCTGTCTCTCTCTCTCTCTCTCTCTCTCTCTGTCTCTCTCTCTCTCTCTCTGTCTCTCTCTCTCTCTCTCTGTCTCTCTCTCTCTCTCTCTCTGTCTCTCTCTCTCTCTCTCTCTCTCTCTGTCTCTCTCTCTCTCTCTCTGTCTCTCTCTCTCTCTCTCTGTCTCTCTCTCTCTCTGTCTCTCTCTCTCTCTCTCTCTCTCTCTGTCTCTCTCTCTCTCTCTCTCTCTGTCTCTCTCTCTCTCTCTCTCTCTCTCTCTCTCTCTCTCTGTCTCTCTCTCTCTCTCTCTCTGTCTCTCTCTCTCTCTCTCTCTGTCTCTCTCTCTCTCTGTCTCTCTCTCTCTCTCTCTCTCTCTCTCTCTCTCTCTGTCTCTCTCTCTCTCTCTCTCTCTCTCTCTCTCTCTCTCTCTCTGTCTCTCTCTCTCTCTCTCTCTCTCTCTGTCTCTCTCTCTCTCTCTCTGTCTCTCTCTCTCTCTCTCTGTCTCTCTCTCTCTCTCTGTCTCTCTCTCTCTGTCTCTCTCTCTCTCTCTGTCTCTCTCTCTCTGTCTCTCTCTCTCTCTCTCTCTGTCTCTGTCTCTGTCTCTCTCTCTCTCTCTCTGTCTCTCTCTCTCTCTCTGTCTCTCTCTGTCTCTCTATCTGTCTCTCTCTCTCTCTCTCTCTCATCGAGCGAGCGGAGCACGCCGTGTGACAACCCGCTCAATAAACATAATTCACGGTCCAAATCCAACAGAACCGATCGGGCTCATTCGGTTCGGATTCGGTCTCAGGTTACAACTCCAGCACAGTCTCCAGCAGGTGATGGCGGGACAGAGGAGCTTATTCCTGGTCTGGAGCCGGTCCGCAGCAGCGCAGATATACATCATTTGGTATATAAGTCGCTCTGGAGTATAAGTCGCAGGACCAGCCAGATTATGAAAAAAGTGTGACTTATAGTCTGGAAAATACGGTATTTGACAGTATCAATGTGCTGCTACAATGTGGGTATATATCTTTTGGTCTTAAAAATCTGCTTTAGATATCGGCCAATGGCAACAAAATAATTTAAAAATCGGTATCGCATTGGCCTTCAAAAAACCCATATCAGTCGGCCTCTATTATGATATATCTATGAGAAATGTGAGGAAACTTTGGGAGGGTCTGGTGACCAAATTGCAACAAAATGGAGACAATCCTGATTAAATTGCAGTAACTACTCCTTGTACTTCTGTCATCCATGTACCTGATATAAAACTTAACACAAAAGTGTTGTATGCACTAACAGAAATATTCTACATTTTAAGATTTTGTGTCCCAACAAGTCGCCTACAGCTGCAGCCCAGGTAGATATGTTGGTTGTTGGGGCGATTAACTTTCCTGGTTTATCTGAATAATAGAATTCATTTCAGTTTTAATTTAGAAAAATCTCATTTTTAAATGATTTTTACCCTTTTGATTCTAAAATGTCACTTTTCAGTGGTTTCATGGTAAATCACTCAGAGACCCAACTGATTTGTGAATAATGACTTTACATTACTTTTCACTCAGTTACTCCAATAATTTGCCTCTAATCCTGCTTAATTTGATGGTGCTTCATGGCATGTCCACATGAATAGTTGTTGGACTAACACAATGCCCTCACGTATGTACATGCATAACGTTCTGGTTGTGGTAGCCTCGTGTCTGAGCTGGCACAGTTGCATATCAGCCACAAGTTAACATTTGGTCCTTTTTCTGTTTTTCTGTTATTTATTTACTTATTTTTTCATGAGGGACAGAGAGGCTGATTCCTGAAATGGGAAACAGAATTTAACATTAATACTATGCAGACTTGGAAGAGCAACTTCTCTTTTTTCAGAAACCGTTCGAGTTCTTCCGATGGCACAGCACGTTAGAGTTGGAGTAAATCAAAGTTACCATGTAAAATTGTATGACCATTGACTTTCAATCCATCTTCTAAAAGACATGATGTGTCTTTTAAAGGGTGAAATAACATTGGTACTCGTGCTGGTTCTGGGTGTTGGCAAGTATTGAAATGCAAGTACTCTTATTTGGTTTCAGAAGAGTCTGGTATCGGTGTATCTCTAATGTGAAGAATGCAAACTCTGATCCTAAGTGGGAATTGTGTTGGTCAGAGTGTACAGGGATCCAGATGATTTAGCTAGGATTGCTATGCTATGTTTTAATTATTGCGTGTGTGCAAGAATAAATGAGTCCCAACATTTAGTTTTTGGCCACATGTATTACAAAGCACTAACAGTACTTCGAGTCGCTAGTTCCTTTTCTCTCAGTGTTGTGTGTGAGCATCTCGGTCTGTAGCTCTTATTAACTCTCCAGATAGGGATGTGAAACCTACTGTACGCAGGTACAGAACAAAGGTCTCAAATAAAACCTCTCGGTCTTCATTACACATCAGACACCAGGAGCCGGTTCCCTAAAAGAGCTCGAGTTGGTCATGGTGGCCTAACAGATCAGACGGTGTTGGTGGAAAGCCACAGCTGGACTTGTTTATCAAAGGAACACCCGTCCCTTACTCGGGTTGGGACAACATGATTTTTTTTATTTGACTTTTTTCTGTTTGTTTTCAGAAAAAACCGACCAGTGTGGAATAGCCGACCAGTACGTTACCCATGACAACAGAAAGGCACAAAGTAGCCTTTGCTTAAAGTAATATCCCACCTACAATTCAACTTATGTCTAGCGTGTTTCCCATAGTTACCGTAAATCCTCTAATACAGGCCCGGGCCTGTATTTGACCCAAGCTCATCAAGCTCCAGGCCTTTATTGGAAGGAGGACCAGTATTAGAGGCAGGCCTCTATTTCTAATTGAGCAAAATGAACTAATGGTTCGCTGGAGTTTTTGACAATTAAAATTGCGCCCACATTTTCAAAGTTAAACACATTTCTTTTAACAACGATAGTTTCTGCTTCAGCCCTCTCCCCCCTCCCCCTGCTTCAGCCCTCTCCCCCCTCCCCCTGCTTCAGCCCTCTCCCCCCTCCCCCTGCTTCAGCCCTCTCCCCCTCCCCCTGCTTCAGCCCTCTCCCCCTCCCCCTGCGCAGCAGCCGCAAACTCACTGATGCGCCTGCAGCCTCTCGGAGTTCCTGCTGCTCTAAACATTAAAATAATTATTTCATTTTCTGTTCCTCACTTCTGATTACCTTCAATGGTGTCTGTTTGTTGCAACCAGCAGGTACAAAAACTAACTTGTTTTTATTTGACTATTTTTCTGTCCTGTCTGTTTATTATCTTCCTGCATCTCCTCTCAGTCCTAAAGAGAAACTGCTACCTGGGTTCATATATATTCACCTCATGAGTTACCTTTGAACTGCAGTTCTAAAAGATCTACCGACCGCAAAAACAGCGGAGCGCTCGCTGTTTGGCGGCCGTATCAGTGATCAGTGCGTCGGAGGACAAGGTGATGCGCGCAGCGCCCCGCTCCACAGCAGCGAAACGCATCAGGCGCAAATAAAAGACAGAAAACATTAAAGGAAATGAACCGACATGAACGATCGCGTGTTAAATTAGTTTTTGAGGTGGCGACACCTGATTGTTACTGTGGCCGTGCTCAGGAGGCAGATCTACCGACCGCAAAAACAGCGGAGCGCTCCCTGCTTGGCGGCCGCATCAGTGATCTGTGCGTCAGAGGACAAGGTGATGCGCCCTGCTCCACAGCAGCCAAACACATCAGGCGCAAATAAAAGACAGAAAACATTAAAGAAAATGAACCGACATGAACGATCGCGTGTCAGTACCTACGGTCCGGCACAGCGCGTTGCTGATCACAGAGAATGTGATCATACGATAATTCAATAGGGAGCGTGGTTTCACAGACGCGGAAGTGATAGCGTCGGTGAAACGCCGGCTGATCTAGGAAACCCCCGAGCGTTCGAGCGTCTACGAAGTGACACAGAAATGCCGGGCTTTCCAGAAGTAAGTAAGATAACTTACTATGAGCTGATAGTTCGTTGGATTGATCGGTAGGTTGGAAACTCTGATCATGAATCTGAAGAAACGATGACTGAGTGGTGAGCTGGAAAGGCGACTTCCGTTTATAGCCACGGTTTGTGACGTAGATGCGACGTGAAGGGAATCCCCGCGAGGGGCATGCTGGGAGTGCCTACTTCGCGGATTTTCACCTATCACGGCCAGGTCTGGAACGCATCTACCGCGGAGGGATTACTGTAGTTCATACACCCCCTACTGCTGCTCTCCAGAGTGTTCTGCAGCATAATCAGCACGTTCTCTTTGAACTTGATAGTGTAATGACCTGGCTGGGGTTGTAAGCCAGGTGCATTCTGGGTATTGTGTTATATGTGTTTCCTATCTTTCTGCTAGTTCCTATGTGCTGATTTGCTCTCCAGCAAGTTCGCAAGGTTGGATGGAGTCGAGTCGAGTTTTCTAAACATCTGCCCAACGAGATGGAGAACGCAACCTTGTGATTGCTCAGGACGCCGAAGAACGCCAACGCATGCAGACATGCAGCTTAAAGAATACCTTGCGTGTTGTGTGAGTGTTATGTAAGCCACAGGGAAGGTGATGTGTGTTCTGTGGAGCGGGTTGAATTAGCATGGTTAACTGACACCGTGACTCTGTGTGGTAGCGTGATAGAGGATCGTGTCTGTAGCGTTACAAAGGGTTGAAGAAAATGCCTAATAAAGGTCTGCGTGAACCCCTACTGCCTCCTGCTGGTTGATTTGGGGACTATAACCCTGCCGCTGGGACGCTCGTACTTGCTTGTTACCACATCCCATCCGGCCACAATAAGAGACCGGCCATTATTTACCTCCGCTGACTCCGACACCGGCCAAAATTGGAGACCCGGCCTTTAATTGAATACCGGCCTGTATTAGAGGATTTACGGTATGTATAAGTGGGGTCATTCTCCTGACCTGGCTGTACTCCTTTAGCTTAGCATAGAGCCCAGTTCTACACAGTAAGTCTGTGTTCTGTCGGCAGCTAGGGGTGCGACTATTTGTACGTTCAGCATGCACGTGAATCTCGGCGTGGCTGACCCTGTGCCAGTAAGAATAGGTATTATACGATTCTCAGGGAACCTCCGTTTCAATAAATTCGGCAACTTTCTGCGTTCTAATGTGAATTTAATTTTTATGTTGAATTCCACAATTCTGTCAGCATGTACCACATTGTGGAAATCCCAGGGTTCTATATTTAGTATGTCCAACTTTGCTGCCTTCATCTGCGAGGGAACGAGCCTGTGTTGGAGATGACTGGATCATGCAGTCACACACAAGCTGACAGTAGCTTCACACAAGAGTCGGTCACACGAAGACATGGTTCCCTTTGTGTCAGCGGGGCTGTTGACATGCCAAACATGGCTGAACAGAGGTGGCATTGAACAGAGATGCAGGAGGAATTTCTACGCCCAGAGTCCCACTATGCTGTAATAGCTGGTAGTGTCCAGACAGCCACTCCTCCTCCTCCTCCTCTCCAAATACCAACCACCCTCTTCAACTTTCCTACTTGCCTTTTGCCTCCATCCATTGTTCTCTTCTTGTACTTCTGACAAACTTTCTGTCTCTCAGCACTGACAGAAGACCTTCTGACTTGTTAACCAACACCCCTCTCTTCGTCGACTTCTCAGACACGGCCACTGAGCTCTCTGTTATCTGTTGTCCCCTCTCCCTCTGTCTGAGGCCAGATGTGAAGAAGGGATAGCAGCAAGTTTGTGTTGAGCAAGTGTAAATGTAGACAGCAGGCCCAGCTGGCGGGGGCACACAGAGCCAGACGTCGTTGAACTGCTTTGAGGAGGAGGAGGAGGATCAGCTCTTTGCTTCGGCGTCACAAGCTACTGTGTGTGTGTGTGTGTGTGTGTGTGTGTGTGTGTGTGTGTGTGTGAGAGAGAGAGAAATGCGATGTTGTTCTGAGTGGGAGCTTTCAGAGAACAAACACGGTAGTTAAAAGTGAACGGACACACAAGTTCTGAAGAGTTCTCCAGTGGTACTCCAGCGTGTGTGTTACGGACCACATCGGTTACATCCTGCTCCGGTATGCCCAGTGGAAGGATTACGAGTGTCAGGGATAAAGCAGAGGGATGCAAGGCTGCTGTTTTCAGGGCGATGCCTGGGCAGGTTTCCCCTTCTCCACCCAGTCTGCTCTCTCTCCTGCCTCGGACAGCATGCCCCACCCCCTGGCCCGTGTCCATATTAGGGCAAAACTCAGCCAACACCCCCCACCCAAGCACTCCCCGCTGTCAGCAATGAGAGCCGAGGGAGAGCTCCCCCAACCCAATTTGAAGACTGCTTTTCTGGACAGTCGCAACAAGTGAGATTTTAAAAATGGACGTAACTCACCAAGGCCAGGTGTCATGTGGTGGCCAGGCTTTTAGGTTTATTTGTCTGCATTAAGTCTGTTATCTGTCTTTATTATAGTCGTGCATCTTCAGAGGTTGGACAGTTGGACACATTTACTGACCATCCACATTGGGCTGAGCTCTTGGCAGACTGCAGAATTCATTAATGCATGAATGCAGCCTAAGAAACGGGCGTTGCTTTTAACAATTTAAATATTTTAAACTATATTTGGACATTCATAATGGAGGTGGGTGGTGAACCAAAAATATGCTGTTACTGAAATTTCTGACAATGGTCATCTTCCCCATGATTGGTGTATGTTGGGTGTTTATATAGTTCTATGGTTGATGCATACCGTGATTATGAAGTTCTTATTACAATATCCTTCTCGCATAAATCAGTCTCAGCAGTTTTATTCTAGACTATTTCAGTACCTGTCAGGATGAGCCATTCATGTGCTCAGTCCCTTTTGAGAAAACAAGCTGTTATTGGCCACGCTCGCCCATCTCCGGCTGCTACTGACCCTTTACCCCGCCACCTGATAGGTGTTTCCGCCACGGTGGAAATCAGCAGCGTGTTGCAGAAGTTATTAATCACGTTACTTTTGTGACTCGAGAAGGTTGTTGTGACTTTCTCACACAGGACCAGGTGAGTTTGGCACCCGTAATAAATCACTATTACTTACTAGTCATTCCACGTGTGAAATGCTTGACTAGAGGAGATGGGGAGTTCTCGGTTTTGGCCCCTACGCAGTGGAATGACTTTCCACTCGCGGTCAGACGAGCACCATCACTGTTGGTTTTTAACAGTTTTAACAGAAGACTCACTTTTGTACTGTGGCATTCCCTCAGCACTTAAGTTGACCTTATTTTTAGATCATTTAGATCATTTTTATCCAGTTTTATTTTGTTCTTTATCAACATTTTTTATCTGTTGCCTTTTTTCTTTTGCCTTATTATATATTTTGTTGGCCCTTGCATGGTCAGTGATGTTTAAATTATGTTGTGCGTGTACAGCGCTTTGGTTTGCTCCCTGGCTGATGGAAAGCACTTTAAACATAATGTTGGTGTTACATAACCATACTAAATAATTCATCATTAATGTTGTTTTACTCGTTAGTATACTAATAATATAGTACCTGGTTTGTGCTTACCAGTAATTTTCTTAAATACCCCCAAACAGAAGTTAGGCTTAGTGTCGCAGGGAGCCTAAAGCCTGGCTTATGCTCCTGTGTCAGCTCCACGAGGGAGACGCACTGACGGACACGTGTTGGACTTCTCCGTCTCCGGGAGAGTGTTGCAAAGCAATCCCCAAAGCAATGTTGTGTTTTTATTGTGTTTTTTGTGTTTCAGATACTTTTTTTTGCCAACGTTCTTCTTTATTGGTTTCCATTTATTTATTACAACAAAAACCACAAGAAAACAAATCTTTTACACCGTTTCATCGCAACTTATAACAAAAGAAACATACATTCAACAGTTGGTCCCTTTTACAATGTTGGTTCAGCTCTTCATCTTATGTAGAGTTAAAGATTCATATCATGTTTGCCGTGTTTGAAAGTGGTGCACATATTGTGTGATGGACAATAAAAGGAACAGTGTTATTGGTCAGAATTCTGGTCCTTACAGAGCGCTCATATGGATCTTTAAAGGGGTCCTTCTAATTCCTCCGAGACCTTTTGACACGGACACATTTGTCCCTCATTCTCCTCCACCTCTTCATGTGCTCGCCACCTCTAAACCCACATTTCCTGTCATTTCCATCCATGAATAAAACATTTGCTGATTATCTTTTTACTACTCCAGTTTTTCTGCAAGGTATTCTTTAAGCTGCATGTCTGCATGCGTTGGCGTTCTTCGGCGTCCTGAGCAATCACAAGGTTGCGTTCTCCATCTCGTTGGGCAGATGTTTAGAAAACTCGACTCGACTCCATCCAACCTTGCAAACTTGCTGGAGAGCTCTTGCAAGGACGGATAATGGTGTTGCGTGTCACCCAAGCAGAAGCCTAAACTAGGCTCAAGTCCCCTCCCCCTCATAAGTCCCTGAACGGGGTTATAAAAGCTATTTTCCAATCCGCTTTTCCCTACTGCATCAATCACACATTTGTGATATTCACAATAAATATCAATTGAAATGAAAATTAGTTATGTGTGTTTTGACTATGTCTGTCACATATTTAGAGATTTGTTAGCGTGTAAAAATTCATAATTCAAAGACTACAAATCAGACGTTGTTAATATGACGTCACCGCAGAATCTCGTCTCCCCAGCATAGATGCTACTACATACCACATGGCCAGATTTATAGTGGGTTTCTCCACGTTTTATGCTCCTTTCAGCCTGAAAGAAGGATTCGAAGCTCGCTAATCTTGCAGCCATTTTCCTTCGTGTCTGGTTTGATTACCTCAGTTTGGTGAGACGAACATTGGTACTGTTATACGTCGTTTCACACAAAACCTAAAATCACTTTTGCTGCCGTTCTAAAATCAGTACTTTCTTGGCATCAACACTTGTCTTTAAAATTCATATCACATCATATGTTAAATCCATGGTACATATCAAGCGGCACTAGAAAATAACTTATGCGCTACTAGACTCCCATTCATTTTTTTGAGCAGTTGGAGACCCATGGTCCTGTAGTGAATGGGTGTGACTTGGGCTCTCTTTTGGTGTTGATTTTGGTTTCCTTACGTTTAGATAAAGTTCCTTTCAGAGAGAAATGGTTTGACACAATCGACACAAAAATCTCAAGGTTAGCACAGAGAAAGTTTCAACATGAAACGGACTGTTTGATTACACACCAACACAAACACATTCACTGGTGTGGAAATGTGTTCAAGACCCAGGGGCTTTTTTGTAGCAAGGCACGTCAACTATTGCTTGTAAATAAAGCAGAATCTCTCTCATCTCATTAAAATTTTAAATTATCTACACTTTGATTTTTGCTTAGAGCAATTGTTGTATAAACATCAAATCGAACCTTTTGAGTATGTCACTAAGCAGTATACACTCACTGGCCACTTTATTGAGTACACCTGTCCAACTGCTTGATGATGCAAATGACTAATCAGCCAATCACTTGGTGGCAACTCAATGCTAACAGGCATGTTGACATGGTCAAGACGATCTGCTGCAGTTCAAACCGAGCTTCAGAACGGGGAAGAAAGTTGATTTAAGTGACTTTGAACGTAGCGTGGTTGTTGGTGCCAGACGGGCTGGTCTGAGTGTTTCAGAATCTGCTGATCTGGGCCTGTCACACACAACCATCTCTAGGGTTTACAGAGAATGGTGTGAAAAATGGAAAACATCCAGTAAAACGCCTTGCTGATGCCAGAGGAGAAGGGCCAGACTGGTTGGAGCTGGTAGAAAGGCAACAGTAACTCCAATAGCCACCCGTTACAACCGAGGTATGCAGAAGAGCATCTCTGAACACACGACACGTTGAACCTCGAGGCAGACGGGCTGCAGCAGCAGAGGACCACACCGGGTGCCACTCCTGTCAGCTAAGAACAGGAAACTGAGGCTACATTCACACACTCACCAGAATTGGACAATAGAAGACATGAAAAATGTCGCCTGGTCTGACGAGTCTCGAGTTCTGCTGCAACATGATGGTAGAGTCAGAGTTTGGTGTTAATAACCTGAAAGCATGGATCCATCCTGCCTCGTATCAGCGGTGTAATGGTTCTACTGCAAAAAATGTAACGTGACATATCTATTATGTATGGGTTAGCAATAAACCAGTTTATATTGCGTTCAATGATAGACACATTTGTGAATTACATGCCACAGCAGCTTGCCGTAATCCTGCAGCGGTTTTGAGCAGAGCAGACTCGAAGCGGCAACCTGACCTGCAGCGGTTCTGCTCCACAGCGCTGCAGACGGCTAAGAATAAACAGGATGATGGGGACTTTTCTTACGCTTCATACATAGATAGGCTCAGGCGTGGCGCTGTGCCACACCTGAAATTCTAGCACTGTGAAATCGACACCCCCACCCCCGCTCTCATGGTCGACACACGGCTATGAAACTCCGTGAGCTACTACCCTCTTTCCCGCTCTCCCAGCAGCGAAAATGCATTCACTTGCATTCATTTTTTTCGTTCTGCTCGGGACCCATGAGCCGACCAGAAAGAGAGGCGACTAGGCTCCCTAGTTACACGTCTCCCTTTGTCAGGTATCCATGCTGCTTCTTAGTTGCTGCTAGCTTTTAAACACACAGTCACAAAATTCTTACCCCTCCCATTGGCTATCATCTACAGGCCATGCCCCCCTGACATAGGAGCACGCATTGCCACGGTAAACGAGAGAGTGCTAAACATTAGCTGCCGTTTTCTACGTTCAAGTGTGTTTTGGTTCCTGTGACTTGGTGCTTTTCTTTTTAGCGACTCTAGTCGTTGTCGGTTGTCAGCTAATTGTTGGGGACTGTTGTCCCTCCATTCTCCCCTCCCTCTCTTTCCTTGTTTGTGTTTCATGTTTCTTTTCTCCCTGCCTGTCCTCTCCGATGCATCAGCACCGAGTGCGACTTACAAGGCATTCATTCATACTAGAGACCACTGTAAACACACTGACAACATGAGTGTTCAACACAATATGGTGGAATCCGATGTTTTATTTTTAAATTGGATTTGAATTATTTTACAACCTGATGAAGACCTGATCTGTTTATTATATCTTGATATGTAAAACCCTAGAAATGAAGGCGGGTGGACATTCTTTTTCCCGTTAAGATTCACAAGAAAGATCACTTCCTTATGTTTGCTGCTGTTGACAAGAGAACATCTCCGGAGATCACCGGTCTAACCAGATGCCACAGGCTGCAGGTCGAGTTAAGCTAGCTTGACTAGCACTTTCTGCGTGTGTTTTAATGTCTGTACACCATACACCCCAACTGACTGTTGATTAAGAGGAGTCCTGTCGTGCACGTTAATAGTGACAGATAATTGCACTCACATACAGGAAGCTGTGCATCATCCGGCACAAGAGCAAAGGAGCTTTAACACATTTAGCAACATGAACTTTAGTTGAAGGTGAGCATAGTTGCAGGTTTCCTGTCCGACTTCTCGTTTTAGAGGTTCAACATTTTCCTGTTTTCTGTCATTGATGAGGATTATTTTTAAACTAAATAACTAAGAATAAACTCTTGGCTCCTCTACAGGAAGGTGGATCTCTTTTCTACGTCAGCTGGTTCTTTTCCGTCAGAGAAAATCTGTGATTGCGTAACAGCAATACGTTTTACTAGGAGCTACATGCGTCGAGGATGTGCATGACTACAACAGTTGGATGGAAGATAGCTGCTGTTGGACACATTTCTGTCTACTTTTGTCTCCCTTATTTAATTATTTTGTGGGTTTTTTGTGTGCTTGCGAAGCACCTTGTGATTTTTATCTTGAAAGTTGCTAAAAAATCAACTTTTCTTCTTCCTGATGGTGAAGGTTCTTGCTTTGGCCCATCCAAAAGTTGGTTCTGCATTAGTTTGTTGCCTTTGTGTATGGGAGGCAGTGTTTCTGGTAGTCAAAGCAGAAATGAAATGCATTGCTAGACAACACTGGCCCTGGTTTATGTTGGGAACTGGTCTGGTACTGGAACTGTTTTATTGGAAAGCCCTCAGTCTGATTGGGGCTTGAAGGATTTGGGGATTTGGCTACAGAACAGATCAACATATTTCAGTTAAATGAAATTACTCCATGAACGCACACATTAAATGTTTCATCGAAGGTCTAAAATGGGACCGCCTACTCCTGCTTGTTTTAGAAACGTGACTAAAAATACCTTGAGTCAGCGTTTCTGCTGCTGTGTTGTTTAATAAGTAGGTCCAGAATGGACCGTGTTCGGATCACACCGTTGTTCTACAGTCACAGGGAAATCCCTACTACTGCTTGATTGATATTTCCTGAAAAACATGTTTATTTTTTCTCTGTCTGCATGCATTTCCCTCTCCGCTTCCTGGCTCCACCGCATGCTGGGATGATTGTCAGATTTACTGACTTAATAAACGGAGCTGACACCGACTGGAAGGCTGAGTGTGTTGTTTCATGAACAGCTGGTTTACCGGGGTTAACTACCTACCTGGCATGCCGTGACGGAAATTCAGGAGTGATGAGCAACTCGGGTCATCTCATAAATTTGGACTACAGTTTGGTTTTTAACCCTCTCAGGCTCAAAATAAGTGTTGATAAAAGGATGAAGAACTAAGTCCTTCAGGGGTACTTGTGGGTTAAAACATGCTCATGAAACACGTGTGTGGGCTAACCAGGTAGGTATTAATGTTGCTAATCTGCAACGCCTGCCTCCAGAGGGTTAAAACGGCTGTCCTCCTTTAGTTGATGGAATCAGATTCGGTTGTAGCGAGCTGCCGCTGTCCGGTCACACCTGTCTGGCTGGTGAAGCAAGAACATTCTTTAAATGGGAATGGAATGAAAAACTAAGATGGTGAGAGAGGCTGGAAAGGGAGCGCAGAAGAAAGAGGGAGGTGAATGGTAGAAAGGCTGCGACGGTGAAGTGTCGGCTCTCATCAGGGCACAGTCTGTGCTGTCCACATGGTGTTTGGCAAATGTCTGTCTGAGAGCTCCAGAGGGAACGTGTGTGTGTGTGTGTGTGTGTGTGTGTGTGTGTGTGTGCGTGTGCGTGCGTGTGTGTGTGTGTGCGTGTGTGTGTGTGTGAGAGTGTGCGTGTGTGTGTGTGTGCGTGTGTGTGTGTGTGTGCGTGTGCGTGTGCGTGCGTGTGTGTGTGTGTGCGTGTGCGTGCGTGTGTGTGTTTGTGCGTGTGCGTGCGTGTGTGTGTGTGTGTGTGTGTGTGTGTGTGAGAGTGTGCGTGTGTGTGTGTGTGTGTGTGTGCGTGTGTGTGTGTGTGTGTGCGTGTGCGTGTGCGTGCGTGTGTGTGTGTGTGCATGTGCGTGCGTGTGTGTGTGTGTGTGTGTGTGTGAGAGTGTGCGTGTGCGTGTGTGTGTGTGTGTGTGTGCGTGTGTGTGTGTGTGTGTGTGTGTGGAGCATGATGTTGTGCTGAAAATCATTCATGTGTCAGACCACATGGAACCACACACACACACACTGCCATCATGAGGAGTCAGTGAGGCATCCGTCCATTCCTGACTGACTGCATTACGCTAACTTAGTTGGGCTTTGTCTGATTAACAAACTTGAGCTCTCTAAAGCGGTGATGCAGATAAAGGAGAATGTGTGTCTGCTTCGGTCTTAGATCTGATCATTTTTGTTCATATTGAGGGGATGGACAATATTTTAATTGCAGCATATATTTATAGAAGCGTGGTGCAATGGAAAAAAATAGTCAATATGACGTTTTCTTTTTTCTTAAATGTAGCCCATCATGTAGCAAAATACTAGAGTTGGGGATATACATGGTTAACTGGTTAACCGGTTAATGTTGTAACAGGTGTTGGTTGGTTCCTGGTTAACCTGCTAATAACTGTTAACGGGCGTCAATAACCGATTGAAGGAATGTAGGAAAACGTGCATCACTACCAGAGTCAATACACAGGCCCAGGCGCGCTCGGCTACCAAGCACTGTCCTCTAAAACCAAGTATAGGTGGAGGAAAATGTCCCAAAAAAGGATGACCGTCGTTCACCAGCATGAAAATATTTTCACATGTTGATTTTTATCTGTCTGAAAAACAAACTGTTGTTTGCAAAATTTGCATAAAACTGATAAAAAACTTTTTTTAACATGACCAACCTGTTGTATGAGGCAATGACACAACATTGCCACAGCTATTTTTCATAGTTATTATTGATTATTGATATTGATTAATATGAAATGTTTCATCGATGTGCTGTTTTCTGTATCATTCAGCCTGAACTGTGAGGTTTCTCTGCTGCAGCACAAGCTGGATGAGCATCTGAAAAAGATGAAGACAGGCTGCCTAAGCTACTAAACACCTCCATGAGGTTGGGCAGGTTGTCCTTTGAGAACATTTTAAAGTGATTTACCAACTTTTGATTAACAGCATTTGTGTTTATGCAAGTTTCTTGTAACCTGCCATTATTTATTTCACTTCCTGTTTAAGGAGCATTCAATTACATGGATATTATTAGGTAAATGAATATTATGTAAACAAAAAAATCCTTTATAATACATGCAGTTCATCATAGAGAAGGAAAACAACACAAAGTGCTGCAAATATTTACTATATTTCTTTTTGTGGTGCAATACAAACTCCGACCACTAGCTGGCAGCATTTTCTACTGCCTTCATTCTGATGGAACTATGATGTTTCACAAGTTAGCCTGTAGAAACCTTTAACTTCATTTTGCCCTGAAATGATTGAAATACAGTCGGTTAATATCAACTGCTTTTAAATGTCTGAGTGTCAGAATCGATGTAAAAACTAGAGGCCGGTGTAGTACATTTCTTCTACATCGGCCATGAGCTGAAATACTTTTTTAAAGCATCACTGCAGATGCAGCACCAATCACGCTCCAGCTTTCCCTCACTCGTGTACAAGACCTCGAGATACGTAAACTCCTCCTCCACACCTCATCCCTGCAAATCATGCTATTTAAAATACAAACACTGTGCCACACATACTTTAAATTATGTCCTTTATGTACACACACAAAACATACGCCTTCAAAACCATCTAGCTTCCTCCACATTTTACCACAGTGTACGGTATTACCGGGACTCATTTAGAAATTATGACATAAGCCTCAAGTGGAATTACCAAACTGTCGGTTTGGACCTAACTAAAACAATAACAAGTTGGTTTGGACCTAACTAAAACAATAACAAGTCGGTTTGGACCTAACTAAAACAATAACAAGTCGGTTTGGACCTAACTAAAAGAATAACAAGTCGGTTTGGACCTAACTAAAACAATAACAAGTCGGTTTGGACCTAACTAAAACAACAAGTCGGTTTGGACCTAACTAAAACAATAACAAGTCGGTTTGGACCTAACTAAAAGAATAACAAGTCGGTTTGGACCTAACTAAAAGAATGACAAGTCGGTTTGGACCTAACTAAAAGAATAACAAGTCGGTTTGGACCTAACTAAAACAATAACAAGTCGGTTTGGACCTAACTAAAACAATAACAAGTCGGTTTGGACCTAACTAAAACAATAACAAGTCGGTTTGGACCTAACTAAAACAACAACAAGTCGGTTTGGACCTAACTAAAACAATAACAAGTCGGTTTGGACCTAACTAAAACAATAACAAGTCGGTTTGGACCTAACTAAAACAATAACAAGTCGGTTTGGACCTAACTAAAACAATAACAAGTCGGTTTGGACCTAACTAAAACAACAACAAGTCGGTTTGGACCTAACTAAAACAATAACAAGTCGGTTTGGACCTAACTAAAACAACAACAAGTCGGTTTGGACCTAACTAAAACAACAACAAGTCGGTTTGGACCTAACTAAAACAACAACAAGTCGGTTTGGACCTAACTAAAACAACAACAAGTCGGTTTGGACCTAACTAAAACAACAACAAGTCGGTTTGGACCTAACTAAAACAATAACAAGTCGGTTTGGACCTAACTAAAACAATAACAAGTCGGTTTGGACCTAACTAAAACAATAACAAGTCGGTTTGGACCTAACTAAAACAATAACAAGTCGGTTTGGACCTAACTAAAACAATAACAAGTCGGTTTGGACCTAACTAAAACAATAACAAGTCGGTTTGGACCTATCTAAAACAATAACAAGTCGGTTTGGACCTAACTAAAACAATAACAAGTCGGTTTGGACCTAACTAAAACAATAACAAGTCGGTTTGGACCTAACTAAAACAATAACAAGTCGGTTTGGACCTAACTAAAACAATAACAAGTCGGTTTGGACCTAACTAAAACAATAACAAGTCGGTTTGGACCTAACTAAAACAATAACAAGTCGGTTTGGACCTAACTAAAACAATAACAAGTCGGTTTGGACCTAACTAAAACAATAACAAGTCGGTTTGGACCTAACTAAAACAATAACAAGTCGGTTTGGACCTAACTAAAACAATAACAAGTCGGTTTGGACCTAACTAAAACAATAACAAGTCGGTTTGGACCTAACTAAAACAACAACAAGTCGGTTTGGACCTAACTAAAACAACAACAAGTCGGTTTGGACCTAACTAAAACAACAACAACAAGTCGGTTTGGACCTAACTAAAACAACAACAACAAGTCGGTTTGGACCTAACTAAAACAACAACAACAAGTCGGTTTGGACCTAACTAAAACAATAACAAGTCGGTTTGGACCTAACTAAAACAATAACAAGTCGGTTTGGACCTAACTAAAACAATAACAAGTCGGTTTGGACCTAACTAAAACAATAACAAGTCGGTTTGGACCTAACTAAAACAATAACAAGTCGGTTTGGACCTAACTAAAACAACAACAAGTCGGTTTGGACCTAACTAAAACAACAACAAGTCGGTTTGGACCTAACTAAAACAACAACAAGTCGGTTTGGACCTAACTAAAAGAATAACAAGTCGGTTTGGACCTAACTAAAAGAATAACAAGTCGGTTTGGACCTAACTAAAACAATAACAAGTCGGTTTGGACCTAACTAAAACAATAACAAGTCGGTTTGGACCTAACTAAAACAATAACAAGTCGGTTTGGACCTAACTAAAAGAATAACAAGTCGGTTTGGACCTAACTAAAACAATAACAAGTCGGTTTGGACCTAACTAAAACAATAACAAGTCGGTTTGGACCTAACTAAAACAATAACAAGTCGGTTTGGACCTAACTAAAACAACAACAAGTCGGTTTGGACCTAACTAAAACAATAACAACATAACACACGAGAACAACTTAAAAATGTAATAATAAAATGCAGCTGATAAAAAGATTTTATGCCTGAAAGACCAGCATGTTTAACAACATACGGGTACTTTGGGGCTAGTCGTAGTACGGAAGGCTGGCTGCATATTTCCACCAGAAAAGCGCGTTGTCGTCGCTTTTAATAACAGCAGTCTGCCGTTTCAGCTATGGCTCGCCCCTCTGCTGTGCCGACGGGTCGTGCGTCTTTTGCGGTCATCTTTTGTTTACACAAATTACCTTATCTGTGTTTACCAGCTCTCCTTTTAGGTTTGCGTCCAAACAAAAGTACTCCCTAACTGCAGAAGTTGTGTTTTTAGACACCCAAGTAAGCTGGTGCGTGAGCCGCCATTTTTCTCTCAGCGTGCTGTCTCAGTGATGACATCACTTTCTTAAACTTTATTCAACGTTTCTAAAAGTTGGATAACATATTTTTTAAACGATTTAAGTAAAAGTTAAATTTCAACCACACATCCATTTTATACAGTAAATGATAGGGGTGGACAATATATCGGCATCAATATTGGCCGATGTTAGTCATTTTTTAACGTATCTGTATCGGGTCGATAAATAAAACTGGGCTGATATTAACGACCGATACTTTTCCATCTCGTCTCCATTTGTTTGCCTGTTTCAGAGGGTGGGGGGGGGGGGGTGATGTGTATTTGTTTAGTCATGTGATAATGATTGTAATCATCTCAGAAGCGTAAATATGTGCAATGTGTGTACATAATAACGTAAATTCTGCTTTAATAATTTTCATTCTATACAAAATCTGATTTTGGAGGCATTAATGTCAGTATATCGGTTATCGGCCATAACAGTGATCTTAATATCGGATATTGGTATAGGCCCAAAAATTTCATATTGGTGCATCACTAATAAATGACCCTTATTTATTTATTTGTTTGTTTATTTATTTATTAATCCTTGTCTCCTACGTGCACTGATTTTTTTCTTTTTCATGGTGGTATTGTAACTGACACCGCTGCTATTATTTAGCACCGGCTGTGTACGGTAATACCATAATACCATAAATGTATATTTATTCAGCAGTGTGACACTGAAGGAGTTGGTGAATCATGGTGAGACTGTTGGCAGCAGCAGCGTGTCACAGGGTATTTAATACACTCCAGTGAGTGCCAAGCAGACCGCTCCCTCAGACTTGACCAACACGGGTGTACGTTTTACTGCTGAAGTATTCAGTGGTGTATTTTGTAAAGATGAGGGGCCGTATTATGTTTATTGAATCATTGTTCAAAAATGATGTCCAACTTAAGACTTGTCCAACTTATGGTACAAGTCCAAGCGTATGACTGTCCATTCTCGATTATGGTTTATTTTCACATAGGCTGGATTTTTTTAACTTGACATTTTTTTCGTTTCAGAAACGACAAAAGCGGATGATCTAGACATTACCCTGGGGTCTTCCACTGGAGAAGGTACATCTAACACACAAACATAGTCTGTTGAAGAGAAGAAAAGCTGCCTTTGTATTAATGTTGACTGTTCTCACAGCTTAGGCTGTTGCCAATCAGAGCGCTCAGGATTAGTTGATGACGTCAGAGCTGAGATGGAAAAAAGCAAAATGGAAGATGATTGAAAATTGAAAATGTATCTAATTCAAAGATTTGCTAAACCACAGAAATCGTTGAGTTTGTTGTTGAACGCCATGATTAGGGTTGGGCATCGAGTATCAACCAGGACCAACTGTCAGTTTTTTCCAGAATCGTTCAAAGGTTTTTATTTCGATTCCTAGAATGCCGACTGGAAGAGGAACCCGCGGCCGATCTCTGTGAAAAATAAACGTGATCTGCAAATTGTGATCAACGCTTTTCAGAGCGGATCACAGCAGCTGTCTGTGTTCAGCACCGAGTCCCCCTCCCAAATATAAACAAACGCGTCTACTGAACTTTAACTCCGTGATGTAAACGTTAACTCCTGCAGCGTAGAGGAAACGTGTTAAATACGTCAACACGGTGGATTCAATAGAAGCTTAAAGAACAAACTCTGGACGTGTGAGTTTAGTTTGTATCACTGCAGAAATAACAACACACACGGAGCGCCAGCAGTCAGACGCAGCCGCTCACCAACACTCGTGTGTGTGTGTGTGTGTGTGTGTGTGTGTGTGTGTGTGTGTGTGTGTGTGTGTGTGTGTGAGCATCAGAAGGCTGAACAATAACCTGTAGAATAATTAAAGTCATCATGCTAGAGCAGCTTCTCTGTGGTGGACCACACCAGCCTCTGCCCCCATAAATAATAATAATAATAATTATTATTATTATTATTATTGTTATTATTATTATAATTATAATAATAATAAATCACACACAAAGTTGTAAACATTTTAATTTCTGAACTGTTTCTGTTGAGTTTTATTGTTTAAACCTGTTAGCTTGTTACTGACAGCAGCTACGTTTAAGTTTCACTTCCTGTTCTGACTGAAGCTGCTGCAGCATGGAGGTGTAGTTCTCAGTCATCCTGGACATGATCATCCTGAGAGTTTTAGCTGAAAACAGCTGGACGTTTCTGGATGTGTTGGAGACATTTAGCTTCTCATCCCAGAGGCTTCTTCCAGACTTTGGTTGTGGTCAGAAACAAACACACTGGTTGTGCTGCAAGTCTTTTTCTTTTTGTCTCCAAAACACGTTTGTGTCTAAATGAAGGTGATGTTGTTGTTCATAGAGTTAAAATTCATGTTGAAGTTCAGATTATTTCATCAAGTAGGACCTGTGGTTAGCTAGCTCATGTAAAACATGTCATGTCTTCAAAGAATCGGAATCGGGAGTCGATAGGAACCGGAATCGAAACGAGGACTTGGAATCGGAATCGTTCAAAATCAAACGATGCCCCACCCTAGCCATGATGACCTTGTTGTTGTTCTTTATCTATGGTATGGACTGTCCTGTTGAGTGTTTTCATTACACTGAATTAGTCATACCGTTGGTTGTTCTGATTGGTCCTAGCACTGTCCAGTTGTGTGAAGAGATGGTTTGATAGAACACCATAGATTCCACCCCATAAGTGAGCCGTTTCACTGGTTTGTGGCCAGGCTCTATATTTATATACATTGATTCCAGAATCAACGTGCTTTCCATCCTAAGGGTCTACGTAGGGGGCGGGTGTATTACGTGAACGAACCCATCTGATTGGCCGCATATCAGAAGAGCTACATTTGATTGGTCAAATAATACTTCCGCGTAAAAAACAGAGCTGGTTTACAAAAAGTTGATGTATGACACGGATGGAAATGTTGAACCAAACATTTATCGCTGTTTTTGACGTGCTTTGCGATGGGCCTATCGCACGTCCTGTTATCGCGATGACGATACTTTTTCGATATATTGTGCAGCCCTAAAATTAAGCATGCTGATATCGTGATAATGATATGTTTGTGATATGTTGTGCAGCCCTAGTGGAGAGGTATGTTTAGTGCCATGGTACGTGAATATTTGTGAAAGGGTGTTTTTCCCTTTCTGTGATACTGAATTCAGAGGAGCCGACTCTCGTGTAGCAAAGCGTTCCTGCTCCAGAGGAGCTCGGCACATATTAGTCTGCTTTGTCTTCTCGGTCTATTCCTGAGCCCCGTGGGTGTTTTCAGAGTCTGTTGCTGCAATTTAACTCTTCTCACTGCTGACGTTCGGTATTACATCACATAAGCATTAAAGAACGTCTGGTCTCAAAGATTCCTGCACAGTTTTGTTTGTTTTCATTCCTAAACTCCCATTACAGTCATAAATACAAACAAGCATCCTCTAGTAGCATGTGAGCATTAATATCCAACATTATACATACATATTACGTACAGTGTTGCATGAACTTTGTTGTCTATTCAATAGAGAAACCTTCCAGATTAAATGCACTAACTTTACATTATAATGAAGAAAGATGTGTTGTGCAGCACTCTCTTGTTATGAACATGATGGAAGAAGAAGTACAAACATGTCTTGCACCAAATCAAAGAGGAGCGTTGTTCTAAAAGCTGCTAATTATTTATGTCCCACAATGTTTCCCATACATGAATACAGGGATCCTTATCTGTTCCTGATGTTCCCCAGAGGGCAGAGTGATAAGAGTACAGCCTAAAATCTCTGTTTAGACACTTGATCATACTGTTTAACCGTACCTGTCTGTAATATCGTTATCCTCTAATACAGGCCCGGGCCTGTATTTGACTCAAGCTCATCAAGCTCCAGGCCTTTATTGGAAGGAGGGCCAGTATTAGAGGCAGACCTCAATTTCTGTTTGAGCAAAATGAACTAATGGTTCGCTGGAGTTTTTGACGATTAAAATTGCGCCCACATTTTCAAAGTTAAACACATTTCTTTTAACAACGGTAGTTTCTGCTTCAGCCCTCTCCCCCCTCCCCCTGCTTCAGCCCTCTCCCCCCTCCCCTGCTTCAGCCCTCTCCCCCCTCCCCCTGCTTCAGCCCTCTCCCCCCTCCCCCTGCTTCAGCCCTCTCCCCCCTCCCCCTGCTTCAGCCCTCTCCCCCCTCCCCCTGCTTCAGCCCTCTCCCCCCTCCCCCTGCTTCAGCCCTCTCCCCCCTCCCCCTGTGCAGCGGCCGCAAACTCACTGATGCGCCTGCAGCCTCTCGGAGTTCCTGCTGCTCTAAACATTAAAATAATTATTTCATTTTCTGTTCCTCACTTCTGATTACCTTCAATGGTGTCTGTTTGTTGCAACCAGCAGGTACAAAAACTAACTTGTTTTTATTTGACTATTTTTCTGTCCTGCCTGTTTATTATCTTCCTGCATCTCCTCTCAGTCCTAAAGAGAAACTGCTACCTGGGTTCATATATATTCAACTCATGAGTTACCTTTGAACTGCAGTTCTAAAAGATCTACCGACCGCTAAAACAGCGGAGTGCTCGCCGGTCACGTCAGTGAGGTGCGTCACCGAGGACAAAACAGGTGATGCGCCCCGATCCACAGCAGCGAAATGCATCAGACACAAATAAAAGAATAAAAGAAAGAAAACATAAAAGGAAATGAGCCGACATGAACGATCGCGTGTTAAGTTAGTTTTTGAGGTGGCGACACCTGATTTGATAATGTTACTGTGGCCGTGCTCAGGATGCAGATGTCTGGAGCGCGTCAACAATCAGAGCTTTGCATGCACAAGCTGGTTAAGGTTAGGATGGGGGTGAGGGGAATGTTAAATTGCAAGAGGGTAAAGGTCACAATTTGGTCAAATGTCCGTTTTACGGCGGGTGTCAGTACCGACGCTCTGGCACAGCGCGTTGCCTCCCGACGCGCAGGAGCTTGTCACCTGCTGACAGCAGGCTGCTGTCTTTTCCGTGGACTACATCTTGCCGGTCATTATCACGTGACAGCGACTAGTCGATGACAGGCATAACAAGTCACTATAGAGCGGTGAAGTCGACTAGTGACTAGTTCATACAACCCCTGCTACTGCTCCCCAGAGTGTTCTGCAGCATAATCAGCACGTTCTCTTTGAACTTGATATCAAATTTTCGCCTCCTCTTCGTCTCCGCACAGTTAAAGTTACCCTCGCAGTCTATCACTGGCCAATCAAAAGTGAGACGATGACACAACCGCCCCCGTACTTGCTTGTTACCACATTCCACCCGGCCACAATAAAAACCGGCCATTATTCACCTCCGCCGACTCCGACACCGGCCAAAGTATGATACCTGGCCGTTAATTGAATACAGGCTAATATTAGAGGATTTACGGTAGTCACACTGGGCCTACCACACTTAACAGATTATAGTTCATCTTAAAGTTCGTGCTGCTCGATGATTATTGGTAGATCTTCTGAGGCTACAACGGACCGAGGCTAGACCCACCTGTACGGTAAATGTACTTCTGCTACGGTGGGTCTGGTTTCCAGGCCTGAAGCAACAGAAGCTAAACCCAGACTGATGCTGCATGCATAAACATTAGCATGTTTAGCTTCATTAGCATCCTGCTCTGGTCAGGTGCTGATGGTAAATATGAAGGAAACGTGTTGTTCACACGTGTGCTGAGCTGCTGTTGTGTGTCCGGTGGCATGCTTCCTTCCTGTTAACTAGCGGTCTGGTGTGGGTCGCGTCAGGATTTCGGTCATTTTCTGTTTCATCACTACCTAAACTAATGAAATAGTTCAGATGTTGGTATATCCGTCTGTACTCTCTTAAGTAGTAGAAATCTGAGATGCACAGGAAGTAAAAGAAATCGGTGGGTTTTCATTTGATCACATGGTCTGTGGAAATGATTATCTCTATTACAACTTTATTTTTCATGGTAAACAGGAGCTTCAGGGTTCAAAGGCCAGCGTTTGATAAGATGATACAAGGATGACATGTGTAACTGCGCCCTCGCATCTCATGTTGGTATAAATGATTCAACACTGTCTCCTGCTGGATGGTTCCTCTGTTTAGCCTGAATTTGGTCCACAGATGTACAAAAATGTGTATTTTAACAGATTTTAAGGTTTTCCCAGGATCCTAATGGTTACAGAAGAGAAACAGTGCTCCTTGTTATTGATGGATGAATGTGAACGTGTGATGACAGCAGGTGGTGTTTGCACGGTGGAGAAATGTTGCTGGAGGCCGTCTGGTGTGATCATCATGTGCACGCTGCAGCACAGTGTCTCTTTGTTGTCTCTTCACTCCAACTTTAACCCAACAAAGCTGCTACTTGGTTTGTGAAATAAAATATTTGAGGTTTGACTTTTTAAATTCTTAGACTTGTAGTTTAGTTTTTAACCCAGCAGTGTTTTTCTGCCCCCATCCCCAACCCCCATGATGTGCTATGACCTCCAACATTTAGTTGTAAATTACAGCCTCACGTTCTACTACTGTACACTTAAAAGCTGCTGTGATTACAGAGTTCATGACCACGCTCCACCCCCCCTCCTGCTTTCTGCCTCCCATAAAAGCTTCATTGTGCATAGCTGTAATTTAGGCCTCCGTCCCTTTCCTCGCTGCGTTTACACGGGCCTGGGTCCAGAAGAGTGATCTAACGGGCTCGGACGCTGTGGATCGGGAACATTTTGGTTTCTCTGCTTCTAGACTCACCAGAATAGAGACATCTGATCACAAATCAACACATTCTTAGTGTGATTTACTTAAACATTATTAAAATATGACCTTTCTATGTGTGAAAAAAGGAAAAGGCTTGTGGGATGTATGGAAAAGATGGATCGTCACATATCCGGGTATCTGTTGTAGTTTAACTTTATTGTTGCCTCATGAACTTCTTAAGGGATTTGAGTCAAACTCAAAAGGTCGCTGCTGGATAGCGGTGTGTCTGCTGCAGCTAACCGACTATAGCAACAATAAAAATAGACACCGCTCTGAGAATTTAGCAGATATTAAAAAGTACAACGCAGGCTTTAACTGCTAACTGATGATTATTTTAAAGACTGAACACAAAATCAAAAACGACCTCATTTTTCTACATGTTGGCCTTAGTTTTAAACGCTGGTGTGGAGGATGCTGGCAGTTCTGGAGTGCTGGGGTTCAGCTTTTAATCATGTCATAGAAAATGTATCTGAAGTGATCCAAGTATTTAAACCCTGTTGCATTTGATTAAAAGTAGGCAGTCTAATGTACGTTTACCGTAGCGTACCAAACGTCTGCCATGTCCACAACACCTTTCCTGTGTACAGTAGTAACGCTGTAATGGCCACGGAGAATTTTCAGTCTGAGAAAAGCTGATTTAACGTATTTTAAGCATCTGTAGGTTCCAACCCACTGCAGTGTCGGCCAGCCGTAAACGCTGGTCACAGCAGGGCCGTGCGATCTGGCGATATTAGATCGTTAAGGGTTATAAAGTGATGACATCCACCAGAACACAGATGTAGAACCGACTGTAGTTGTTCCAGGAAGCATCAACACACACACATTTGTTTTTCTTTATTCCAGCTGAGTCACGCCATCTGCTGGTTTGCTTCTGTCGGTACCGCAGACACCGATGAACCAATCAGAGCAAGTTTAAGGCAGCGTGTCGGTTTGTTCAGCTGGGTGCTCGGCAGAGCTGAGGAAAATGATCTAATAATTTATGTATTAAGATGTTTGAAACTGTTGCTGACACCGCTACTCTACAGTCTAGTCGGCCCCTACGTGTCATCTCTGTTACTGATGCCAAACCTGAGCCGTGCAGCTGGGGGTTCATGACGGGATGGCTTTGGCCAAACTTCTTTAGGGTGCCTGCCAAACTTTATGGTCACAGTCCGATAGAAAGACGTGTCTCTGAGGTCAGCTACGCAAAAACTACACATTAGATCGTGTACTTGTGTAAGTAATGTGGATGTTTTTCTTTCCTTGTCCTGCCTGTATTTTTATTTAGTTTTATTAATTCTGTATTTTGACCATCAGGTTTGCTGGAATGGGTAACCTGCTAAAAGTCCTAACAAGAGAAATAGAGAACTATCCACACTTTTTCCTGGACTTTGAAAGTAAGTGTGACGGGAGGAGGAGCTCGTCTCTGAGGAGGCGTGAGGAGGGCAGGGCTCGTTCCCTTTCTGTCAGCTGGTCTTGATGATGCTCCGTGCGTTTGTCCTTCACTTCCTGTTTCCTCTGTGCGGTTATCTCCTCCTGCTCTGTCAGCCCTGTTCTGATAACATTTTAACACTGGATGCTTCTCTTTCTGTCCTTTCTTCTGTCTCTTGCAGAAACCAAATGGGGAATCTGTTAAAAGTGCTAACTTGCACAGAGCTTGAACAGGGACCCAACTTTTTCCTTGACTTTGAAAGTGAGCATACCTGTTTGCCTTTTCCTTAAAGCACTAAACCCTCTTGCTTTCCATCGTTCTCTTAGCCTGGCTGGCCCAGGGTCGTCTCATTCAACAGATAATTTTCCTGCTTAGCTTTTCTAACCTCGTCACTGAATGCTTTTAATGAATCAGTAATGTCTCTCAATCCTTCATTTCTGGGCTGAAGATGAAGCTGACCCTTGAACTGTGCTATCAGCATGAACTTACTCGACACACATGGCATCATTTAAATACTAGCACTGAATGTTGTCATTTTACAGACATGGATAAAACAGTTGGTGCTCTTCTGCTAAACAACACAAATCCCACCATGGTCAATGACATGTTTATGAACCGACTTCTGAAACCCAACAAGTGAAGTCAGGCGTCACGTTTGAAACGTGGATTCACCAAAAATCGTTTAACTAATAAGACTGGGCTTGACAAAGGTTCAGGACCATGTTGAACTGTAAATAACATCACGTAAAAGGTAGGCACAGCGCTGTTTGGTGTGTGCCACACTGGATGTGGACCACAGAAAGCTAAGGACACCGTTATTGTTGGCCAGCATGTTGAAGATGAAGACTAGAAGACCAGAGATCTGAGGACTGTCTCCAAGCATCGTTCCTGTGATTACAGTTGGGTATATTACTGAGAATGGTCACAGAATTGTAGACGACCTACTTGGATGTGTACTCAGGATGAGAACTGATGACAAGTAGAAGAAACGGGTAAGAGGACGGGCCCAGAACAACTTCCACAGAGACTAGAGTTCAACTCCAATGTCAAGGTTGGACTGTCTACTAACGTTTGAGCCTACGTGGACTTGATGGGACACGATCAAGGATGACACCACTGGTGAAGTCAAATCATGGAAAATTATTGGACTTTACCACGAAGCTTCTAGGAAAACATCCTCTGGACAAATGAGAAAACTATCAGCTCAGATAAGAACATTGGACCTACTCTGAAGCACGGAGGAGCCTCGATTCTGTTCTGGACCTGCTTTGCTGCCACTGGGTCAGGGAGTCTTGGATCTGTTCAGGGTCCAGTGAGGTGTAAGATCTGACCCAGAGTCAGAAATCATGTTCTCAATCTCAGGTTAATGGTTTAAAACACCAAGAGTGGATCAGAACCAAACTGTTCTGAAGTGGCCTTCAGTAAATCCTGATCTAGAACCTCTTGCACATCTGGGAAAGCAGCTGGAGCTGATCAGGAGTGGACCATAATCTCACTGAGTGCTACGGGAATTACTCGACCATTTTTGTGTGAGCCAGTCACCAGTTTTTATCATTTAGTTGTTTTCTTCAGCAGAAGGGTACCAACAATATAAACTAGGTCTGTTTGTTTTGTTGAACAGCTGTTTCTATGGATTCCTTCTCAAATCAGCAGCAGTATCCTTCACATTCATCAGTGCCATAACTACAGCGATGCAAACCAAACCGCTTTGGGAGTTTGCTTTTGTCTGCTGTATGAAGACTCAACTCAGTCCGCCTCCACGGTGGCTTTTCAGCTGCGCTCACACACGGTAGCAAACCTCAGGCTTTGTTTATTCACTGAGGAGAAGATGACGGCAGTGGAGACCTTTTATAATGCAAAGCACAGTTTTAATGTCTGTGAGTTTCCATATTTAGATCTGGGATAGTAGACCAGAGTCCGGGCCTGTCTTTAGACACGCGGTATCAACGTTTTACAAAACAGAACTGATGCTGTTTGCTTTTTCTCAGAGGCCGCCATCTAGAGGCAATAAGAGGCGTCACAAGCCCTTCTCCCTACTTCCATGATTATGGCGGGAAGCAACGCCTCTCATTGGTTAAATGCACACTTGTTGCTGGCCAAAAGCAGTAAAACACACAGTTTTACAGGTGAAACCAAAAAAACTGGAATGTGATGCAAAAGTTAATTAATATTAGTAATTCTGCTTGAGAGATGAAACCGATCCATGAGACCAACTCACTACATGTGAAGCCAGATACTTCAGCCTTGATTTGTTACACATATGATGATTGTGCGTCAGTCTAGGCACTCTGATTGGCTACATAAGGAGGTGGCTAATGCTGAGTGCTGCTAAATTCAAATTGCATGGGTCTCTGTGGTACTGGGGGGAGGGGACTTGGCACAAAAATGGATATACAGGGAGTGCAGAATTATTAGGCAAATGAGTATTTTGTCCTCTTCATGCATGTTGTCTTACTCCAAGCTGTATAGACTCGAAAGCCTACTACCATTTAAGCATATTAGGTGATGTGCTTCTCTGTAATGAGAAGGGGTGTGGTCTAATGACATCAACACCCTATAGCAGGTGTGCATAATTATTAGGCAACTTCCTTTCCTTTGGCAAAATGGGTCAAAAGAAGGACTTGACAGGCTCAGAAAAGTCAAACATAGTGAGATATCTTGCAGAGGGATGCAGCAGTCTCAAAACTGCAAAGCTTCTGAAGCGTGATCATAGGGTTAGGGTTAGGGTAAGGGTTTAACCCTAACCCTAGCCCTCGAACAATCAAGCGTTTCATTCAAAACAGTCAACAGGGTCGCAAGAAGCATGTGGACAAACCAAGGTGCAAAATAACTGCCCATGAAGTGAGAAAAGTCAAGCGTGCAGCTGCCAAGATGCCACTTGCCACCAGTTTGGCCATATTTCAGAGCTGCAGCATCACTGGAGTGCCCAAAAGCACAAGGTGTGCAATACTCAGAGACATGGCCAAGGTAAGAAAGGCTGAAAGACGACCACCACTGAAGCAGACACACAAGCTGAAACGTCAAGACTGGGCCAAGAAATATCTCCAGACTGATGTTTCTAAGGTTTTATGGACTGATGGAATGAGAGTGAGTCTTGATGGGCCAGATGGATGGGCCCGTGGCTGGACTGGTAAAGGGCAGAGAGCTCCAGTCCCACTCAGACGCCAGCAAGGTGGAGGTGGAGTACTGGTTTGGGCTGGTATCATCAAAGATGAGCTTGTGGGGCCTTTTCGGGTTGAGGATGGAGTCCAGCTCAACTCCCAGTCCTACTGCCAGTTTCTGGAAGACACCTTCTTCAAGCAGTGGTACAGGAAGAAGTCTGCATCCTTCAAGAAAAACATGATGTTCATGCAGGACAACGCTCCATCACACGCGTCCAAGTACTCCACAGCGTGGCTGGCAAGAAAGGGTATAAAAGAAGAAAAACTAATGACATGGCCTCCTTGTTCACCTGATCTGAACCCCATTGAGAACCTGTGGTCCATCATCACATGTGAGATTTACAAGGAGGGAAAACGGTACACCTCTCTGAACCGTGTCTGGGAGGCTGTGGTTGCTGCTGCACGCTGTTGATGGTGAACAGATCAAAACACTGACAGAGTCCATGGATGGCAGGCTTTTGAGTGTCCTTGCAAAGAAAGGTGCTATACTGGTCACTGATTTGTTTTTGAATGTCAGAAATGTATATTTGGGAATGTGGAGATGTTCTATTGGTTTCACTGGTAAAAATAAATAATTGAAATGGGTATATGTTTGTTTTTTGTTAAGTTGCCTAATTGTGCACAGTAATAGTCACCTGCACACAGATATCCCCCTAAAATAGCTACAACTACAAACATTCAGCTTTGATATGAATGAGTTGTTTGGGTTCATTGAGAACATGGTTGTTGTTCAATAATAAAATTATTCCTCATAAATACAACGTGCCTAATAGTTCTGCACTCCCTGTATTGTCTATATCATTGCAGTAGGATAAGACCATCACGTTTACGGATTTCTAAAGAGAAATCACAAAAGGTGGAATACCGTGTTGCTGCTTTAAAAAGACCGTTACTCCATAAATAAAAATGGGTTACATTATGATGTCATTCTGAAGTGAACTACAAGCTTATTCGGTTCTCAATCCTGGTCCTAGAGGACCAGTGTCCAGCACATGTTAGTGGTTTGTCTGCTCCAACACGCTTGGTTCAGTGGTAGACTCACCTGTGCGGCAGCTCATCGGGCTCTGCAGAAGCCTGCTGATTTAAACCAGGTGTGTTGAAGCAGGGTTCAAATGAAACATGTGGGATACCGGACCTCCAGGACCAGGATTAAGAACTACTGCTGTAGAAACATTACCTTTCATAATAAAAGCCTGACAGGAAGCACCCATTTTAATGCTTATTAAATGAAAATAGCCTGTGTGAGACGATAGTTTAGGTGTAACTGTTGTGTTTGTGCTGAAGTGTGTACTTGTGTGCTGAAGTGTGTACTTGTGTGCTGAAGTGTGTACTTGTGTGCTGAAGTGTGTACTTGTGTTTACTTTCTTTTGTTTGTCAGATGCACAGCCGACAGACGAAGAGCGCGAAGTGTGGAACCAGGTGAACTCCGTCCTCCAGGACTCTGACAGCATCCTGTCTGGCTTACAGGCTTACAAGGGGGCGGGGCAAGAAATCAGAGATGTAGGAACACACACGCACACCTGTGAACAGTGCTTAGCTGCAGTCAGTCTTGTTTTCAGCAGGATGAGTAAATTATGAGTTTCTATATGACTGATAGGTGTTGAGCCAACATGTCTTTGTTCTTTCCAGGCAATTCAAAATCCTAACGACATGACGCTGCAGGAAAAAGCCTGGAACGCCGTCTGCCCGCTGGTCATCAAGTTAAAGACGTTTTATGATTTCTCTACCAGACTAGGTGTGCCGTCTAACATATTTGTGCTCTGAAAACACTCTTAAACCCTGAAGCCTACTGCACACTGGAAGCATCAGCAGCGCAGAGCGTCACTGCATCAGATGGAGTTCCTTGTAGTCCATGCATCCAGTGTGCAGTAGGGGTGACACATGACGCTTCCAGTGTGCAGTAGGGGTGACACATGATGCTTCCAGTGTGCAGTAGGGGTGACACATGACGCTTCCAGTGTGCAGTAGGGGTGACACATGACTCTTCCGGTGTGCAGTAGGGGTGACAAATGATGCTTCCGGTGTGCAGTAGGGGTGACACATGATGCTTCCGGTGTGCAGTAGGGGTGACACATGACTCTTCCGGTGTGCAGTAGGGGTGACACATGATGCTTCCGGTGTGCAGTAGGGGTGACACATGATGCTTCCAGTGTGCAGTAGGGGTGACACATGATGCTTCCAGTGTGCAGTAGGGGTGACACATGACGCTTCCGGTGTGCAGTAGGGGTGACACATGATGCTTCCGGTGTGCAGTAGGGGTGACACATGATGCTTCCGGTGTGCAGTAGGGGTGACACATGATGCTTCCAGTGTGCAGTAGGGGTGACACATGACTCTTCCGGTGTGCAGTAGGGGTGACACATGACGCTTCCGGTGTGCAGTAGGGGTGACACATGACGCTTCCGGTGTGCAGTAGGGGTGACACATGATGCTTCCAGTGTGCAGTAGGGGTGACACATGATGCTTCCAGTGTGCAGTAGGGGTGACACATGACGCTTCCAGTGTGCAGTAGGGGTGACACATGACTCTTCCGGTGTGCAGTAGGGGTGACACATGATGCTTCCAGTGTGCAGTAGGGGTGACACATGACGCTTCCGGTGTGCAGTAGGGGTGACACATGATGCTTCCGGTGTGCAGTAGGGGTGACACATGACTCTTCCGGTGTGCAGTAGGGGTGACACATGACTCTTCCGGTGTGCAGTAGGGGTGACACATGATGCTTCCGGTGTGCAGTAGGGGTGACACATGATGCTTCCGGTGTGCAGTAGGGGTGACACATGATGCTTCCGGTGTGCAGTAGGGGTGACACATGATGCTTCCAGTGTGCAGTAGGGGTGACACATGATGCTTCCAGTGTGCAGTAGGGGTGACACATGACGCTTCCGGTGTGCAGTAGGGGTGACACATGATGCTTCCGGTGTGCAGTAGGGGTGACACATGATGCTTCCGGTGTGCAGTAGGGGTGACACATGATGCTTCCGGTGTGCAGTAGGGGTGACAAATGATGCTTCCGGTGTGCAGTAGGGGTGACACATGATGCTTCCAGTGTGCAGTAGGGGTGACACATGATGCTTCCAGTGTGCAGTAGGGGTGACACATGATGCTTCCGGTGTGCAGTAGGGGTGACACATGACTCTTCCGGTGTGCAGTAGGGGTGACACATGATGCTTCCAGTGTGCAGTAGGGGTGACACATGACGCTTCCGGTGTGCAGTAGGGGTGACACATGATGCTTCCGGTGTGCAGTAGGGGTGACACATGACTCTTCCGGTGTGCAGTAGGGGTGACACATGACTCTTCCGGTGTGCAGTAGGGGTGACACATGATGCTTCCGGTGTGCAGTAGGGGTGACACATGATGCTTCCGGTGTGCAGTAGGGGTGACACATGATGCTTCCGGTGTGCAGTAGGGGTGACACATGATGCTTCCAGTGTGCAGTAGGGGTGACACATGATGCTTCCAGTGTGCAGTAGGGGTGACACATGACGCTTCCGGTGTGCAGTAGGGGTGACACATGATGCTTCCGGTGTGCAGTAGGGGTGACACATGATGCTTCCGGTGTGCAGTAGGGGTGACACATGATGCTTCCGGTGTGCAGTAGGGGTGACAAATGATGCTTCCGGTGTGCAGTAGGGGTGACACATGATGCTTCCAGTGTGCAGTAGGGGTGACACATGATGCTTCCAGTGTGCAGTAGGGGTGACACATGATGCTTCCGGTGTGCAGTAGGGGTGACACATGACTCTTCCGGTGTGCAGTAGGGGTGACACATGATGCTTCCGGTGTGCAGTAGGGGTGACACATGACTCTTCCGGTGTGCAGTAGGGGTGACACATGATGCTTCCGGTGTGCAGTAGGGGTGACACATGACGCTTCCGGTGTGCAGTAGGGGTGACACATGACTCTTCCGGTGTGCAGTAGGGGTGACACATGATGCTTCCGGTGTGCAGTAGGGGTGACACATGACTCTTCCGGTGTGCAGTAGGGGTGACACATGATGCTTCCGGTGTGCAGTAGGGGTGACACATGACTCTTCCGGTGTGCAGTAGGGGTGACACATGATGCTTCCGGTGTGCAGTAGGGGTGACACATGACGCTTCCGGTGTGCAGTAGGGGTGACACATGATGCTTCCGGTGTGCAGTAGGGGTGACACATGATGCTTCCGGTGTGCAGTAGGGGTGACACATGATTCTTCCAGTGTGCAGTAGGGGTGACACATGACGCTTCCAGTGTGCAGTAGGGGTGACACATGACTCTTCCGGTGTGCAGTAGGGGTGACACATGATGCTTCCAGTGTGCAGTAGGGTTGTCACGGTATGAAAATTTAACCTCACGGTTATTGTGACCAAAATTATCACGGTTTTCGGTATTATTGCGGTATTTTTTAAACGGTGTTGCATATGTTCAGAAAGCATTGATAGTCCTGTTCTACACAAACTGAAATAGTTCTGAAAAGGTTTAACATGTTTATTAAACCTAAAATAACACAAAGCCTTAGCAAAAGTGCAACTTTTCACAAGTAAAGGAACAAATAGCTTCTTTTTCTGGAACATGTTACAGTAGTCAGTGCAGGTTTAAATTATACAAATCCAAACATTCAAAACATAAACAATATGTAAACAAATCAAAGAAACACCACTTGTTTTCTCATATACTTGTTTTCTTCATTATCAAAATGAAAATCTAAAACTCCAGTCCACACTTGACTTGAGCTCTGTACAAGTCAACCTTAAAAAATATGTATTTAAAATAAATATCCACTTTAAACAAATTACTAAAATAACTACTACACTATGTAATCAAATCCAAATGTTCAAGTATTAATGGCATTGAATAAGTAAACAAATCAATGACAAGGAACTAATTGTATATTTCTCTTCATCATCAACAAATAAGATGCTTCATCCAGCAACAGGGTGTCCGTGACACGGTTTAAATGCTGGCAGAGGGCGCTGCGGCTGCAGTATATAGCGACTCGTTGCATTCTCCCTCAACCAAAAGTCCTCACGTCATGCATTTCAGCTAAAATGCTAATGCTAACTTACCTTGCACCGGCTGTGGAGACGTGGGTGATCGTCACGCAGATGTGCCATGAGATTTGAAGTGTTGCTGCCTTCTGCAGACACTTGTTTCCTGCACGTTCTGCAAACGGGATAGCCGTCTTCTATTAACTGTCCCTCAGCATTTTTCAGAAATCCAGAATATGCCCATACTTCCGATTTAGTCTTCTTTGAGGGCTGATGGATGTCCTGGGCGCTGCCGTCTCCTCCTTCGGCCATTATTTCAGCTTCAAAGTTTTGGTGCCGTTGCAAACTAAAAAGTGCGTGTGCGCGCAGCGGGAACTTCAGCTGAAGCGACGGTGGCTGGTAAGGGTCATCGCGCCGAAACCGAGGCCACGGTAAACCCACCGAGATAATATAGTTTATTAAAAACTGGACGGTTATTTTTATTGTCAACTTTTTTACCGGGGTTTACCGCTATACCGGTTACCGTGACAACCCTAGTGTGCAGTAGGGGTGACACATGACTCTTCCGGTGTGCAGTAGGGGTGACACATGATGCTTCCGGTGTGCAGTAGGGGTGACACATGACTCTTCCGGTGTGCAGTAGGGGTGACACATGATGCTTCCAGTGTGCAGTAGGGGTGACACATGATGCTTCCAGTGTGCAGTAGGGGTGACACATGACTCTTCCGGTGTGCAGTAGGGGTGACACATGATGCTTCCAGTGTGCAGTAGGGGTGACACATGATGCTTCCAGTGTGCAGTAGGGGTGACACATGACGCTTCCGGTGTGCAGTAGGGGTGACACATGACGCTTCCAGTGTGCAGTAGGGGTGACACATGACTCTTCCGGTGTGCAGTAGGGGTGACACATGACGCTTCCGGTGTGCAGTAGGGGTGACACATGACTCTTCCGGTGTGCAGTAGGGGTGACACATGACGCTTCCAGTGTGCAGTAGGGGTGACACATGACTCTTCCGGTGTGCAGTAGGGGTGACACATGACGCTTCCGGTGTGCAGTAGGGGTGACACATGACGCTTCCAGTGTGCAGTAGGGGTGACACATGACTCTTCCGGTGTGCAGTAGGGGTGACACATGACTCTTCCGGTGTGCAGTAGGGGTGACACATGACTCTTCCAGTGTGCAGTAGGGGTGACACATGATGCTTCCGGTGTGCAGTAGGGGTGACACATGATGCTTCCAGTGTGCAGTAGGGGTGACACATGATGCTTCCAGTGTGCAGTAGGGGTGACACATGATGCTTCCAGTGTGCAGTAGGGGTGACACATGATGCTTCCAGTGTGCAGTAGGGGTGACACATGACGCTTCCAGTGTGCAGTAGGGGTGACACATGACTCTTCCGGTGTGCAGTAGGGGTGACACATGACGCTTCCGGTGTGCAGTAGGGGTGACACATGACGCTTCCAGTGTGCAGTAGGGGTGACACATGACTCTTCCGGTGTGCAGTAGGGGTGACACATGACTCTTCCGGTGTGCAGTAGGGGTGACACATGACTCTTCCAGTGTGCAGTAGGGGTGACACATGATGCTTCCAGTGTGCAGTAGGGGTGACACATGATGCTTCCAGTGTGCAGTAGGGGTGACACATGACTCTTCCGGTGTGCAGTAGGGGTGACACATGACTCTTCCGGTGTGCAGTAGGGGTGACACATGACTCTTCCAGTGTGCAGTAGGGGTGACACATGATGCTTCCAGTGTGCAGTAGGGGTGACACATGACTCTTCCAGTGTGCAGTAGGGGTGACACATGATGCTTCCGGTGTGCAGTAGGGGTGACACATGATGAATAAAATTGAAACAGTGGATTGCCTTTTACAGAAAAAAAGGTTGTTTATGTTTTAGAAATGCCAGACCGTTTGGACATCTGCTGATACTTGATGGTTGATGTTGATGAGATTGAGGCTGAATTTCTACTTTTCTTCCATTTAACAACCAGACATAAATTTAAGTAGAAATCTTTAAATCACTGATAAGTTGAAATGAACAACTACAGAAGCCTGGAGGTCCAAACAGGAAGTACATTTTTTAAAATGTGGTATTTAATTAAGAGTAAAAAAGCCAATACTGAGCATCGCTATCGTGTGTGTGTGTGCGCGTGTGTGTGTGTGTGTGTGTGTGTGTGTGCGTGTGTGCGTGTGCGCGTGTGCGCGTGTGCGTGTGTGCGTGTGCGTGCGTGTGTGTGTGTGTGTGTGTGTGTGTGTGTGTGTGTGTGTGTGTGTGTGTGTGTGTGTGTGCGTGTGTGTGTGTGTGTGTGTGTGTGTGGTAATAAACATGGTATGAGAACGGAGGTGATTCCTCTGTGATCTACTTTTTTGAGTCCTACGTTTCTTCAGTGGTAATGAGAGCAGGTGATGCTTTTGTTCTCAGAGGAGGCTCTGAAGAGTTTGTTGGAGTCTCTGACGTGCCCTCCACTCACACCTACTCAGCACCTGGAGAGGGAGCAGGCACTTGCCAAGCAGTTTGCCGAGATCCTCCACTTCACTCTCCGCTTTGATGAGCTCAAGGTCTGCTGAACACACTGAACTGTGCAGCGTTGTGTGTCCTGTGTTGGCTTAGATTGTCTGGCTTTTCTGGCTCCAGATGAGGATTCCTGCCATCCAGAACGACTTCAGCTACTACAGAAGGACCATCAGCCGAAACCGGCTGAACAACATGAATGTGAGCTAAGCAGGGATTATGTTTAGTGTAAGAGTACGTTTTCAACTCCCGTCCAAATAGGATTTTGTTTCTAGTCATGTTTGTGTTTACACCTGTAGTTGGACATTGAGAATCAAGTCAACAACGAGATGGCCAATAAGATGTCTCTGTTCTACGCCGAGGCCACACCCATGCTGAAAACTCTCAGCAATGCAACCACAAACTTTGTGACAGAGGTGGGAGCGCCTACACGTCATTTGAGTTCTATTTAAAGACCAAGTTACTTATTGTTAAATATGACCAAGTTAGTCATGCAGACTAAACCTGGAAGTGTTCTTGTACCCCACTCTGCTGCACCATCAACACACGGCATTTGTGGGCCTAAAATGAGAATTTAATGCAGACTTTCAAACGTTTTCGTTCTGTCCTCAAGTCAAAATGGTTACCTGTGAGTGTTAAAAATGTTTTTTTTTATATATTTATTCTAAATATTAACATTTCAGCTCTTTTCAGGTTATCAGATACGTAAATACCACCTTAAAGGTTGACTATGGAACACGTACACTCAGAGGTGGTACTGCAACAACAGGTCTAATTTCCAGTCGCTGGGATGTTGGTTCACTGCGGACACGTCCAGCACCGCGCTCAGACGCATCATACAGGATAAGGACTCATTTCCACTCATGAGTTTATCTTACAACGGTATCTAACTTAAGAACATCTTCTGGGCTCAGAATCAGCTGCTTGACAGTGCCTCACCTTGCTGAACAGACTTCTTAGCGCAACGGGGCCCTCTAGTGGCCGGAAGATGAAAAAAGGAAACAAATTTGGGAATTACAAATGATACTTGGTATCAACAATGGAGCATCTCCAGCTGTTTTGGCTGGAAAAGCCGTTGCAGATGTTTTATTACACCTGCATAAAGTAAATATGACTCCAACTCCTCCAGTTGCTGGACAAATGGTGGGGCCCAAGGGGTGAAGTGGTCATGTCCTGTAAACACTTTCTGGGCTTCAAATAATTCTGAGTTAGATTATTTTCAGCATTAAGCTTCCCCTCATATGGGACGAACTTTAGTTTGGATGTTTGTTCTCAGTAAATGTGGACAAAAAGAGCAAGCGCATGTATGAGTTTAGCTGCCTCCATCTGTGGACGAGTGGCGTGAGGTCGTCTGTGGGCTGTTTAAAACGGGAAAATGACGTTCTCTAAGCAACGTGATACTTTTGTTAAGATTTGGGACAAATGGAAACGATTCATTTTGTCTACCGTGGGCGACGGTGGCACAGGAGTCAAGAGCTCGTCCCGTAATTGGAAGGTTGCAGGTTCGAGCCCCGCTCAGTCTGTCGCTGTCGTTGTGTCCTTGGGCAAGACACTTAACCCACCTTGCCTGCTGGTGGTGGTCAGAGGGACCGGTGGCGCCAGTGCTCGGCAGCCTCGCCTCTGTCGGTGCGCCCCAGGGCAGCTGTGGCTACATCGTAGCTCATCCCCACCAGTGGGTGAATGACTGATTGTGTTGTAAAGCGCCTTGGGGGGTTCCAGGACTCTAGAAGGCGCTATATCAAATACAGACCATTTGTTTAAACCTCTGAAATCCTGTTTTCTATTTTATAATCTTGGTTTGATTTTTTATTTATTGAAATTTTTTCTGTTAACGGATAGATGCGCCCCTTGTGTGAAGTTCATCCGTGTCCGTTGTATTTGTAATGTTAAGGTTTGGAAAAACTAAATAAATAAAAATAAAAATAGCTTTAAATGGAGAACCTGTACATTGGTTCTGCACACCTGGAGGTGTCATTTAAAACAAACAAATAGCTTTTGATTCAACTGTTCCATATTCTAACTTTAAACATACAACCTGAGACACTTACGGTGAAAGATTAGACCCGATCAGAGTTTGGTTAACGTGGTGTAAGCAGCTGGTCTGGAGCATACAGGCGTGTGTTTACACAGCAGTCTATTTACCCTCCGTTTTCTACAGAGAAAAGGAAAAATAAGTAGGAAGTTCACCTGACCTGAAGATGCACAATGCAGAGGAAACCGAACAAGAACAACTGATTACAGGTCTCAGCCTGTTGTAGCTTTGGATTTGAACCGTTAGAAAAAGTGTGGAACTTGTTTTTGCTTGCAGGAGAAAATCCCGCTAAAACGTTGTTGTTGCAAACTTACATTTGCAGAAGTGCATTTACCTACACCAGGAGGGTCAGGGTTGCCTTTGGATATCTTTGGTCTGATTAGATGTCAGCTGTGTGGTAATGATAATAATAATAATAATAATGATAATAATAGTAATAGTAATAATCATAATCATCACAATAATAATAATAGTAATAATAATAATAGTAATAATCATAATCATAATAATAGTAATAATAATAATAGTAATAATCATAATAATAATAGTAATAATAATAATAATAGTAGTAATCATAATAATAATAATAGTAATAATAATAATAATAATAATAGTAATAATAATAATAGTAATAATCATAATAATAATAGTAATAATAATAATAGTAATAATCATAATAATAATAGTAATAATAATAATAATAGTAGTAATCATAATAATAATAATAGTAATAATCATAATAATAATAATAATAATAGTAATACTAGGAATAATAATAATAGTAATAATAGTAGTAATAATCATAATAATTATAATAATAGTAATAATAATAATAATAATAATAATAATAGTAATAATCATAATAGTAATAATAATAATAGTAATACTAGTAATAATAATAATAGTAATAATAGTAGTAATAATCATAATAATAGTATTAATAATAATAGTAATAATAATAATAATAGTAATAATCATAATAATAATAGTAATAGTAATAATCATAATCATAATAATAATAATAGTAATAATCATAATAATAATAATAACAATAATAGTAATAGTAATAATCATAATCATAATAATAATAATTGTAATAATCATAATAATAGTAATAATAATAATAGTAATAATCATAATAATAATAATAGTAATACTAGTAATAATAATAATAGTAATAATAGTAGTAATAATCATAATAATAATAATAATAGTAATAATAATAATAGTAATAATCATAATAATAATAATAATAATAATAGTAATACTAGTAATAATAATAATAGTAATAATAGTAGTAATAATCATAATAATAGTATTAATAATAATAGTAATATAATAATAATAGTAATAGTAATCATAATTATAGTATTCATAATAATAATAAAAATAATAAAGAAGAACAAGAAGGGACTGGAAAAGAGAACAAAACAGATTCCTGGAAACCCAACTGTCCAAGAAATCCAGAAGATTGTACTTCTCGGAAGTGCCCACATCATCAGAAGGACGCTTTTCATAAACTAACCCTGAAACTGCCTTAAGGATCTATTCTATTTTTGCCGGATGCCGGAACAGAGGGCGGCGCACGGCGCCGCACCGCCGGAGCACGGCCGCAGTAGTGGAATTGCTCTGATTGACTACAACGGGACCGATTTTGCTCCGGCGTTCGTGTCGGAGCGGAGCGCAGCGGAGCGGAGGTAGTGGAATTTGGGGGTAAGAAGCATGGACTGATTCTGGCACTTCAGTGAAAGCATACAAATATACAAAATAATAATAATAATAATAATAATAGGAATAATAATAATAGCAATAATAATTATAATATAACTATAATAATAACAATAATAATAATACAATAATAATAATAGTAACAGTAATAATATAATAGTAACAGTAATAATAATAATAATAATAATAATAATTGATTGGATTTATGTAGAACTTTTCTAGGCTCTCAAAGCACTTCCATTATTCACACACTGCCGGTGATGGTGAGTTACTATGTAGCCACAGCCACCCTGGGGCGGTTGACTGAGGCAAGTCTGCAGTTTGCACCATCAGCCCCTCTGACCACCACCAACACAGGCATGTTGGGTGGTGTCTTGCCCAAGGACACAACAGCAGAATACGCCTGGCAGAGCTGGGTTCACAGGGCAACCCTCTCTGGCTCCTGAGATACCGATGCCCCAATCATAATAACAGGGTTTCTGCAGGTGCTTGAAATCCTTGAAAATGCTTGAGAAATAAACTGAACAGTTTTGTAAATAAGATCAACCAACTTTTTTTTAACAAAAACTCGAGAGCGATCCTTTTGCCTAAACATGGCGCTTCACCTGATTCCAATCATTCAAGATCACATGGTCCGGCCCAAGTTCCAGTCCTGTGATTGGACAGGACCGATAAATGTGACATGAGGTGAAACTTCTCTGTATTCCTTATGTGTTGTGTTGTTTTTGCCGTACGGTGCTTGAAAAGTTGGGAAATTTACATAGAAAATTCTTAAAGTGTGGAAAACCTGTAAGAATCCTGTAAATATGACAGAACCCTCATTTTTGATTAAAGACGACGCTAATAGTTTTAATAGATCTGTAATAATGATTCTGATCTCGTGTGCGTAGAACAAAACTCTTCCACTGGATAACACGACCGACTGCCTCAGCACCATGGCCAGCGTCTGCAAGGTCATGCTGGAGACGCCGTGAGTCTTTATCCTCACACTCTCAGAAGCCATTTGGTGTTTTGGACTTCACAAGTCTGCACACCTTTAGATCCAGGTCTCGTTCTCTGATCCAGTTCCTCTTCCTGTGGCTTTTTAGGGAGTACTCGAGTCGCTTCAGCAGCAATGAAACGCTCTTGTTTTGCATGAGGGTGATGGTTGGAGTCATCATCCTTTATGACCACGTCCACCCTAACGGCGCCTTTAACAAGTCCTCAAAGATCGATGTAAGACATGAACTCTGTGCAGGTTCTGTAACTGGAGCACCAACATCCTTTCTATTGAAATGATTTGGTCATGTTTTTCAGATGAAGGGTTGCATAAAAGTTCTGAAGGACCAGCCAGCAGACAATGTCGAGGGCCTTCTGAACGCACTCAAGTAGGTTCCTGTTCCTGGGCCGCACCACCAGTGGCTGCTGGTGAAGGTTATTCATGGTGGGGCTGATGGACTTCCATTTCTGGCCAGTATAAGCCTGATCATCACTCCTAACACCTGAATGTATGATTGATGCTGTGACATGGGTCTGTTCAGAGCAACACACTAAAAATAATCACTAACCTCCATTAGCTTAGCATGCTAACCAGAGCAAACCCTGTTCATAGTTATTTCAACATAAACGTGATGACTTGTAGACGGGCTAGGACGTGGACGTTTCTGCTCTCCTTAGCATCATGACGCTCTTCTGCTAGCCTGCAGCTACGTCCACCTGGTCAGGCGGGGGGAGGGGCACTGGCCACCCCTCCAGAAAAGATGTACACCCCTTGTCCCCCTCCCCAAACTAAGACCATTAAAGGTCTGCATCATCATATCTGAAGGTTTGGCAGCTTTTGTTGTGTTGTGACGGTCCTTGTCTTCTGCATCCTTCTGTCCGGCCTCGCGGGTCTCTGCTGCCTTTATGAAAACCGTTTTCTGTCAGAGTTTGGTGTTCCTTATTGTGATGTCAGAACCAGGAAGATTAGCGAAGAACCCCCCCCCCCCCACACACACACACACACACACACCTGTAGAGGCTAGGGAGGTGTTTGTCTGTTTCTGAGACGTTGTCCTAACTCTGTCCTCATGTCTCCTCAGATTCACCACAAAACACCTGAATGACGAGTCCACTCCGAAGAACATCCGGGCGATGCTCCAGTAATACTTTAGTGTTTTGTTTTCTATAAATAGAAATGGGGAGTGTCGTTTTTCTGACCTCCCATTAAGATGTACATGTTTACATTATTTAAGAAGACTTTAGTGTGTTTTGGAAAGTCCCTCCCTCCAAGTCACTCAGACCTGACGGTTATCCGCTCCAGTCTCGAACATCAGCTGACCTGCTGCTGGAGAACCAATCAGCTTTACTGTAGAAACTCCTCCGGGGGAAGCTGCCAAGCCGACCTGCTGAACAGCAGCATTTTAGTGGAGAATTAAATTATTTAGTGGAACTTCCTGATGAAGAGTAAATGTTTTGGTAGAGTCCCGTTTAAACAGCTGATCGTTTGATAATGTCTCTTATTTCTTGTCAGGCTGGTATTTTTTATTCCAGCCCAGTGCAGCTGTGTGTGTGAACAGCTGTAGCGCAGACGTGTGTGCGAACAGCTGTAGCGCAGACGTGTGTGCGAACAGCTGTAGCGCAGACGTGTGTGCGAACAGCTGTAGCGCAGACGTGTGTGTGAACAGCTGTAGCGCAGACGTGTGTGTGTGAACAGCTGTAGCGCAGACGTGTGTGTGTGAACAGCTGTAGCGCAGACGTGTGTGTGAACAGCTGTAGCGCAGACGTGTGTGTGTGAACAGCTGTAGCGCAGACGTGTGTGTGAACAGCTGTAGCGCAGACGTGTGTGTGAACAGCTGTAGCGCAGACGTGTGTGTGAACAGCTGTAGCGCAGACGTGTGTGTGTGAACAGCTGTAGCGCAGACGTGTGTGTGTGAACAGCTGTAGCGCAGACGTGTGTGTGAACAGCTGTAGCGCAGACGTGTGTGTGAACAGCTGTAGCGCAGACGTGTGTGTGAACAGCTGTAGCGCAGACGTGTGTGTGAACAGCTGTAGCGCAGACGTGTGTGTGTGAACAGCTGTAGCGCAGACGTGTGTGTGAACAGCTGTAGCGCAGACGTGTGTGTGAACAGCTGTAGCGCAGACGTGTGTGTGAACAGCTGTAGCGCAGACGTGTGTGTGTGAACAGTTGTAGCGCAGACGTGTGTGTGAACAGCTGTAGCGCAGACGTGTGTGTGAACAGCTGTAGCGCAGACGTGTGTGTGAACAGCTGTAGCGCAGACGTGTGTGTGAACAGCTGTAGCGCAGACGTGTGTGTGAACAGCTGTAGCGCAGACGTGTGTGTGAACAGCTGTAGCGCAGACGTGTGTGTGAACAGCTGTAGCGCAGACGTGCGTGCACGTCCAGTCACATTCTGAGCTTTCTGTAAAACGAGGTGATTTTTTTATTCACCTCATAAACAACGAAGCGTTTCTGGTGAACTGTTCCTTTAACAGAAAGACCAAAACTATTTAATTCCTAATAAATGACGTATTTTTACAGGAACCTTCGTTATCCTTTAATGTGGCCAAATAGTTTTTAAACATTAGAATTTTGTAAGTGAAGTTCAGAAGAAGTTTGCTTCTGCGTGAACAAACTCAGGTTTCTGAATCACCCGAAGCGGCTCGCGAGCCTGCTGACCTGTCGCCTCTCGGGTCTACAGGACACGTTCCCCTGAGACTGAAGGTTGCTGTGGGTGACGTGGAGGCTTTGGGGTCACAGCTGTGCTGCTAGTTTCCCGTCTCCCGCCAGGGTCGCGGTCTGGTTGTTGCCACGTTTTACAGAAATGAAGCGTAGAAGGAGACTTCCTTGACCTTCTGACCTTGTTCTGTGGGTTTAACTAAAGACATGAGGACGTCCACCCTGCAGCCTCCGAATGTTCCATCCGGTTCCTTTAAGTTCTACGTTGGACAATCTGCCTGTTGAGCTGTGCTTGTTTGTGTTTACTCTGTGGAGTCGGACATGTTTATCTGCTTTTACCCGTGTGGCTGCATACTGAACTGTTGTGGATAATAAAGGTGGTACCTTCTTAAAAAGAACTCTTGACTTTTTCTTAGTCCCCCATTCACACACACACACACACACACACACGCACACACACACACACACACACACGTTTGTCTTCAGGGGTGTGCAGCAAGTCCTCGTGACCCGTGAAGCAGAAATGGGATGAAAGGGCTTCGTGGTGCTGAAGTGAGTCGCCGTAGCCTTGCAGTGGAAAATCTGTCTTCCTGTGCTGAAGTGGACACATTTAACTTTTAAACTGGTGTGGGGACATCTGGCTGGTCCACACGGTCAAAACCCTTAAACGTGGTTTTAGACGAATGGTGTCAATTAAGTTGTTGTAGGTGAGGGAGTAGCTCCGCTGCTCCTCCACATGGAGAGGAGCCAGTTGAGGTGGCTCTGGCATCTGGTCAGGATGCCTCCTGGACGCCTCCCTGGTGAGGGTTTCTGGGCACGTCCAACCGGGAGGAGACCTAAAGGTAGACCCAGGACACGGTGGAGGGACTATGTCTCTCACCTGGCCAGGGAACACCTTGGGATTCCCCCGGAGGAGCTGGCCCAAGTGGCTGGGGAGAAGGAAGTCTGGGCCTCTCACCTTAGGCTACCGACCCCGCGACCCGACACCGGATAAGCGGATGAAAATGGATGGATGTAGGTTAGGGCTAGGAATAGAAGCGTACGGGTTGGGTTAGTGGAGTCACTGAACGGAATGGAAGTCAAATGAGGGTCCACACAAGGATAAAGTGTGTGTCTGTGTGTGTGTGTGTGTGTGTGTGTGTGTGTGTGTGTGTGTGTGTGTGTGTGTGTGTGTGTGTGAGAGAGAGAGAGAGAGAGAGAGACTGGTTATGTGTCCTGTAATGGACTGGAGACCTGTCCAGGGTGTCTCACGTTAAGAAAAACAATTATGATGAAATCATTTAATAAACAAATGTGTTTAGTTTCCAGTGGCGTCCAGCAGGAGTGAACTGCTGCTGTTGTCCCGGTGGGAGCTGTGGACACTTGTCCCGGTGGGAGCTGTGGACGCTTGTCCCGGTGGGAGCTGTGGACGCTTGTCCCGGTGGGAGCTGTGGACGCTTGTCCCGGTGGGAGCTGTGGACGCTTGTCCCGGTGGGAGCTGTGGACATTTGTCCCGGTGGGAGCTGTGGACGCTTGTCCCGGTGGGAGCTGTGGACGCTTGTCCCGGTGGGAGCTGTGGACGCTTGTCCCGGTGGGAGCTGTGGACGCTTGTCCCGGTGGGAGCTGTGGACGCTTGTCCCGGTGGGAGCTGTGGACGCTTGTCCCGGTGGGAGCTGTGGACGCTTGTCCCGGTGGGAGCTGTGGACGCTTGTCCCGGTGGGAGCTGTGGACGCTTGTCCCGGTGGGAGCTGTGGACGCTTGTCCCGGTGGGAGCTGTGGACGCTTGTCCCGGTGGGAGCTGTGGACGCTTGTCCCGGTGGGAGCTGTGGACGCTTGTCCCGGTGGGAGCTGTGGACGCTTGTCCCGGTGGGAGCTGTGGACGCTTGTCCCGGTGGGAGCTGTGGACGCTTGTCCCGGTGGGAGCTGTGGACGCTTGTCCCGGTGGGAGCTGTGGACGCTTGTCCCGGTGGGAGCTGTGGACGCTTGTCCTGTGTGGTCCTCAGACAGTGGACACTGGTGCGCCTGTGGTGAAAACGGCAGATGATCAGAGATTTGGGGTGTGTGGGGGCACCAGTAGAAGATGGTGGTGGTTCTCATGGTTCTTTGTGGCTCTGTACTTGTTTATGCCTAAATGAGCAGAAGGAATGAAAACGACATTCCCATCAAGGGAAGAGCTGCTCCGAATCAAACTCCCATCAGGCCACAAACCGCACACAGCTTCCTGTTTGCCTTCGGTGTGTCTTACCACGAGGTTGCATCAGACTGCCCGGAGGAGCAGCGGAAGTGTGAACACTTACTGGGAAGGCTTCTGTAGGAACGCCGGGATGCCCTGGGTATCTCCAGACTCGAGCGAGGTAAAGGAGTCTTCACCGGCCTCGGTCAGATCCCAGCCGTCCCCTGGGCCAGGCTGAGAAGGCTCTTGGTGAGGATGGGGGGCTTTGGAGAGCGTGATGCCCATGGTGGGGTCTGCGTTTGGGTGAGGTGGTGTGGATCAGGAGCTTCCAGAGAGCTGGAGCTGAGGAACGTCTGAGAAGACGAGACACATTAGTATTCTCCTTAAAGGCCTACATCAGAATTCCAGAGTGGAGCTGCTCCATCATGCATGAGGCCTGCTGCTTGCATCGCCTCCAGGGAATGCTACGTGCTCTTCCCATCCCACCGTGGGACGGGACTGATGGATGGAGGACCATTTCACCAGGGACTTGGCTTTAGACCGTTTTCCTCCTGCTGTCTTCTGTCTTGGATGTGCTGCAGGTGCAGGAGCTGAGCCTCCCTCTTCTGAGGAGAGGAAGCAGGAAGCAGGTTCACCTGAAGACACGTACTCATCCACTAACCTCAAGCTGATGGAGTCAAATGGGAAAAATGTAAATGTTTATACTAAAAGCTAGTCATTCCTCTTGGATAGTGATGCTCCAACAGAAAGGACATGTTTGGTACACCATTCCTGCAGAGTCCTGGTGTTGTTCATCTGTTGATCCAGACAGGTCTAGGTTTAGATGTTTTGGTTCATGATGCTGAATGTGAGTGAGGTCTTGCTCCGCCTTCACAGGGTCCAGGTTGTCCAGGTATGGTGTCTTTGGGATGCCTGCCAGAGTCTCGATGGTGACGCGTCTGCAGGCGGCTCCATTTCTAACCCTGACCTGGACTTGGGTCTCTGGGTGCTGGAAACCAGAAGGTCCTGGTTGATGTGAGCTGATTCTGGTGGCTCTTTGGGGCCTGCAGGAGCCATCAGCTGTGGCTTTGAGAGTTGTGTCTGGAGACAAAAAGAGTAGAACATCAAGCTGCACAGTGTGAGTCTTTGCCTTCTATTTTCTAGAAGAACACGAGGAGAGCTCTTTCTGGAGCAGCTCTGACCTGCTGCAGGCTGAGCTTCAGCTCCTGGACTGTCTGGACGTAGCGTCTCTTCCAGACACTCTGCTCAAAGGCAGGGGGGGAGAAGGTGATGCACCAGCCCAGCCAGCCGGTCCAGCTCCACCAGGCTCCTCCGGTGCCAGCTCACCTTTCACACGGAGGCTGGACTCGTTCAGACTCACCAGAATCACAAAAGCCAAACCTACTGAGCTCTGTACCTGGGCACAGCGACGGAGGCTGCGTGGGTCCAGGAAGGAGAGAGTAGAGGCTGAGCGTTCTGGGGAACAGGCTGGTGGAGTCTGCAGCCTGCAGGGGGCGCTGTCTGCTCACACTAATGCTCAGGAATCTGAGCTGGTCCACAGAATAAGAGGAGACTAAATCCTGCAGCCCAGCCTTCCTCTGATGGCCAGACCACCTGTGAGATTCTAGCACGTGCACTGATACTGACGGCAAAGTGAACAGGAAACAGGAAGTGATCAGTTAAACTCACCCACTTTGATGTAAGGCTTCGTCTCTCAAACACCTGAGGAGAAGAGAGCGTGTCAGGAACAGGAACCTGAGGCTGCAACTCCCTCAGGATCACCAGACCTCACACACACACACACACACACACACACACACACACACACACACACACACACACACACTCATTAAGGTTAAAACATCTTTGTATCTGAGGAGGGCGTGGCTTCCTGAGGGATGCTGGTAAATACTCAGAAACGTGTCAAGTTCTGGTTGGCCAGAAATCATAACAGAGTAGTTTTTACTCACCATCAGGCAGACACAAGGAATCCTCAACTCTAAACCCTTCAGTCATACTTCAAGCATCTGACTTCTTTTCTTCTTTTCACATCGTTGACTGGTTTCCATGGTAACAGCTCCACACATGGCCTGCCTGCCAGAGTCTGTCTCACACTGGAGGAGGAGTGCTACACTGGAGTTGCTGCTTTAATGTAGACAAGTTCAGCACAAAAGCCCTGGAACTGTAGGAGACTATCTGGCTCTGAAACGCTGACGCAGCAGGAATGGATCTCTTCGCAGCGTGGTGCTGACTTCCTCTGGAATACTAGCAGAACACCAGAAATAAGCTATGCTGGGAAAAAGTTGTTGGGCGATGGTGAAGTTAAGTACCAGCACCATAACTGAAGGGTTGCAGGTTCCAGTGCCGTTCAGTCTGTCGCTGCTGTGTCCTTGGGCAAGACGCTTCACCCTCCAGCTGGTGGTTGGAGGGACTAGTGCTGCTGGTGTATGGCTGCCTCTCCTGTCAGTGTGTCCCAAGGCAGATCATCACCACCTGTGCGTGCGTGTGCGTGCATGTGTGTGTGTGTGTGTGTGTGTGTGTGTGTGTGTGTGTGTGTGTGTGTGTGTGTGTGTGTGTGTGTGTGTGTGTGTGGGCTGGATAGGCCATTTACCGTTTGTTCAGACCAGTAAACTAGTTTCAGTGTCAGAGACGACCTGAATAAATATAAAAAGCTGTTTTCATACAAGAACTAAATTAACGAGAGAACAGATCTGTCAGACGTTACCTGGTCCTGCAGGTCGATGCACCTGAGCCCCAAACACACCTCAGTAAAACAGACTCACTGAGTTTAAGTTCAGCAGCTTTGGGATCGACTGACATGAGACTGTTCTAACCTGTCAAATATAACAAGTCAAATTGACTTGAAGCATTTCACACGAGGCGTAGGACAGCTGCTGACGTTGGCCCTGCCCTTCTTTACTTCTACCCTACAGCTCCTCTGAGCTTCAGGCTCATTTAGAGCAGCTGATCTTTAGAGTTCATCCTTGGTCGCTGAGCTGGGAGCAGCTGTTCTGATGTGTGGAAGCTCTTTTACCGTTCATCAGGTTATTACTCAGGTCTTCCTAGATTATCCTCCAATCATTCCAACATTCCTTATTCCTTAATCCTAGCCTAAGGAACCCGACCAAGTTCTTGTTTTGCAAAGTTTGATAAATAATATTAAAATAATACATTTAGTCTGGCTTGCCGAGCGATCCCTATCCCACATAACATCTGTTCTGCTGGAAAAGCCACGGACCCTCAGGTGTTATAGAACCAGCCACGCAGCGTGAGTGTCTTCAGACTGCAAAGGTTGGTGTCCCAACATGACCTTTACAGTTCTTCTGGATTACTTCAGCACGATTTTCAAAACCGTACAGTTAGCACAACGCTACAGATCCTCTGCATGATTAAACACTCAAACTATACACTTATGCTGCTCCAGCTACCAGACCAGGTTCTGCTCCAGCTACCAGACCCAAGTTCTGCTCCAGCTACCAGACCCAGGTTCTGCTCCAGCTACCAGACCCAGGTTCTGCTCCAGCTACCAGACCCAGGTTCTGCTCCAGCTACCAGACCAGGTTCTGCTCCAGCTACCAGACCAGGTTCTGCTCCAGCTACCAGACCAGGTTCTGCTCCAGCTACCAGACCAGGTTCTGCTCCAGATACCAGACCAGGTTCTGCTCCAGCTACCAGACCAGGTTCTGCTCCAGCTACCAGACCCAGGTTCTGCTCCAGCTACCAGACCCAGGTTCTGCTCCAGATACCAGACCCAGGTTCTGCTCCAGCTACCAGACCCAGGTTCTGCTCCAGATACCAGACCCAGGTTCTGCTCCAGCTACCAGACCAGGTTCTGCTCCAGCTACCAGACCAGGTTCTGCTCCAGATACCAGACCCAGGTTCTGCTCCAGCTACCAGACCCAGGTTCTGCTCCAGCTACCAGACCAGGTTCTGCTCCAGCTACCAGACCCAGGTTCTGCTCCAGCTACCAGACCCAGGTTCTGCTCCAGATACCAGACCCAGGTTCTGCTCCAGCTACCAGACCAGGTTCTGCTCCAGATACCAGACCCAGGTTCTGCTCCAGCTACCAGACCCAGGTTCTGCTCCAGCTACCAGACCCAGGTTCTGCTCCAGCTACCATCCAGCTACCAGACCAGGTTCTGCTCCAGATACCAGACCCAGGTTCTGCTCCAGATACCAGACCAGGTTCTGCTCCAGCTACCAGACCCAGGATCTGCTCCAGCTACCAGACCCAGGTTCTGCTCCAGCTACCAGACCAGGTTCTGCTCCAGCTACCAGACCCAGGTTCTGCTCCAGATACCAGACCCAGGTTCTGCTCCAGATACCAGACCCAGGTTCTGCTCCAGCTACCAGACCAGGTTCTGCTCCAGCTACCAGACCCAGGTTCTGCTCCAGCTACCAGACCAGGTTCTGCTCCAGCTACCAGACCAGGTTCTGCTCCAGCTACCAGACCCAGGTTCTGCTCCAGCTACCAGACCAGGTTCTGCTCCAGCTACCAGACCAGGTTCTGCTCCAGCTACCAGACCAGGTTCTGCTCCAGCTACCAGACCCAGGTTCTGCTCCAGATACCAGACCAGGTTCTGCTCCAGATACCAGACCAGGTTCTGCTCCAGCTACCAGACCCAGGTTCTGCTCCAGCTACCAGACCCAGGTTCTGCTCCAGCTACCAGACCCAGGTTCTGCTCCAGATACCAGACCAGGTTCTGCTCCAGATACCAGACCAGGTTCTGCTCCAGCTACCAGACCCAGGTTCTGCTCCAGCTACCAGACCCAGGTTCTGCTCCAGCTACCAGACCAGGTTCTGCTCCAGCTACCAGACCCAGGTTCTGCTCCAGCTACCAGACCAGGTTCTGCTCCAGCTACCAGACCAGGTTCTGCTCCAGCTACCAGACCAGGTTCTGCTCCAGCTACCAGACCCAGGTTCTGCTCCAGCTACCAGACCCAGGTTCTGCTCCAGATACCAGACCAGGTTCTGCTCCAGATACCAGACCCAGGTTCTGCTCCAGATACCAGACCCAGGTTCTGCTCCAGATACCAGACCCAGGTTCTGCTCCAGATACCAGACCAGGTTCTGCTCCAGCTACCAGACCCAGGATCTGCTCCAGCTACCAGACCCAGGTTCTGCTCCAGCTACCAGACCAGGTTCTGCTCCAGCTACCAGACCCAGGTTCTGCTCCAGATACCAGACCCAGGTTCTGCTCCAGATACCAGACCCAGGTTCTGCTCCAGCTACCAGACCAGGTTCTGCTCCAGCTACCAGACCCAGGTTCTGCTCCAGCTACCAGACCAGGTTCTGCTCCAGCTACCAGACCCAGGTTCTGCTCCAGCTACCAGACCAGGTTCTGCTCCAGCTACCAGACCAGGTTCTGCTGGGGTGAGTCAGAAACAACGTGGCTGAGGAGGAACTGGAAGAGATCACTGAGCTTCATGTCAGAAGAAATTACAACCGTCTCTAAACAACAGAAAGCGATGATGGAACTAGTGGAGGAGGTTTTAAGAAGAAAAACGAGGAAAAGGAAAATCACCTTACTGGAAGAAAGAGTGTCAGAACCGGAACAATATTCAAGAGTAAATGATGTAATAGTGACAGGACGTGAAACCACACACCAAACGTATGCACGAGCAACAGCTACAGAGAGCGGAGAACCACCTGAACAAGGCAGGTGATGGATCTAGAGTCCAAGGACATAGAGGGATGTCCTCCTCCTTTACGTGAAACCTGCAATCATCAGATTTATGAACAGAAAACACAAGAAAGCTGCTTAAACAAGGAAGGAAGCTGAAGGGAACCGATGTCTATGTAAACGAACAAAATGCAGACATTGCAAGGGAAGCGAGACTTCTGAGAAGCAAAAGAAAATACAGTCAACATGGTCTTCATTAAACTGAATGTGTCTCCGGAGCAGGCACAGATTCTGGTCATTAAGGAACCAACAGAACTAGAGAAATACACGTGATAAATGTATAAAAACAAGTTTACAAACTATGGTTAAGATCATCAGAATTCATGCTTCCAATCTTATTTTGGATCCTGTAAAAACAACACGGATAACTCGGTTTGATATCGGTCTTGATTCAAACCGGCAAAAATCACTCGGCTGAAATGGATACAGATGATCAAATATCTGATATTGTCAATAAAACAGATGGAAATGTATATGAATTAAACATACGTTGTGAGTATATTGGAGAAGAACAAGTGTGGGAGGATGACTGAGGACACAATGCCACTTATCCACATTAATAGTAGAAGCTTAGTTCCTAAGTTATTAATTATCAAAGATGATTTAAATAAATTCAAAAACAAATTCAGTGTGACTGCTATAACAGAGACTTGGCTCAAAGATGGATGAAGTACACATGGAAGGGTATGAACTTTATTTTGTAGATAGAAACAATAAAACAGGTGGTGGGGTTGCCCAGCACATTAAATCAGATCTCAAATGTAAACTGGTTAAGGAAATGACGACGATGGAAGATACTGTTATTTTAACTGTAGAAATCAGCAATGAAGCTGCTAAAAGTTCTTTCATTAGTTGTGTTTATGGAGCACCGGGATCATCTATTGGGACATTTAATGAAAACATGATTGAACTGGTTGATCACATTAAATACAAAACATTATTTCTATGTGGGGACTTTAATATTAATCTAGAACACGAGGCTGGACAGATAACTAGGGATTTAGCAGATTCACAGTATAGAGTAGGTTTATTTCCCTCGATAAACAAGCCAACCAGAACTACATCTGGGACTGCAACAGTCATTGATAATATCTTCACTAACAAAAAGGATGATGTCAGGAAAACAGGGACATTAATGACGGATATTAGTGACCACCTACCTGTTTTCAGTCTTCAAACGTTCCATAAAACCAAACATCACCATGAACTACAGAAGAGATAAACCAGTTAAAGCCATGGAGGCATTAAACAAAGGTCTTAATAAACAAAACTGGAAGGAGGTACGCGTCAGTGATGTCACCGCTGCATACACATCCTTCATGACAATACTGTTGAAGTCATCTAATGATAACTGCAAATGAATCAGATCTGCAGGTAAAAGGGAAAATCCACCTTGGATGAGTAAGGGATTAAAGAACGTGTGTGCAAAACAGAATCTTTTATATAGGAGTTTTCTAAAACTGCAAACAAGGGAAGCAGAAGATAGATATAAAAATATAAAAATAAATAGGTAACAATAATTAGGAAGCAAAAAAAGATTATTATGGTCATCTATTGAATCAGAATAACACAAAAGCTACTTGGGGAATAATGAACAGTGTGACTAACAGAGAGAAAACAAAATCCAGTATTCCAAATCACTTTGTCGAGGACAAAAAAGATATTTATGATAAAGAAATCACTGATGAGTTTGATGGTTTTTTTGTAAATGTAGGTAGGAGTTTGATGGAGAACAAACCAATAATAGAAGATAAACTGACCACAATGACTAGTACTGTCAGTAGTATTGTCCTTGACAAAGTAGATAAGGAAGAAATACGTAACATTGTAAAAAAACTATGGAAACAAACGCTCAACCGATTATCAGGACCGGGACATGATAACTGTTAAAACCTGTCATTGAACCATTCACTTACGTTTGTAATCTATTACTTTCTACTGGAAATTTTCCTGATGCAATGAAAACAGCGAAAGTCCTTCCTTTGTATAAGAGTGGTGATAAACATAGCTTCAATAACTACAGGCCGGTGTCACTGCTTCCACAGTTTTCTAAAATATTAGAAAAAGTATTTGTGTCAAGGTTGGATAAATTCATGGAAAAAATAATATCAGAATCAGCTTTACTGCCAGCGCTCCAGCGACCCAGAGCATAGGAACTTGACTCCGCAACACAACCTGACCAAGGTTACACACACACACACGTGTAGACAAAAACAGGTACAGGCAGTCACGAGAGCAGCCAGAACGGCGCTCATTTCATTAGATGAAAAGGGTGTTAATGAGGATGATGGGGGTAAGGTAAAAAAGGCATTCCAGAGTTAGACCCAGCGGGGAGTAGCTCTACTAAACAAAAAACTCCTCAACATAGAAGCACGAACATCACAGATACAACATCAGACTCCGATAGGGGGGGGGGATCCTGAATCCTCCAACGGGAGCTGCCATTACGGCATATTTTAAACAATGAACAATATGGGTTTAGAACATTCCACAGCAATGGCAATAATGGAATTAACGGATAAAATATCAACAGCAATTGACAATAAAAATGACTTTGTTTGTGTTTTCATTGATTTGAAAAAAGTATTTGTCGTCATTGATCACTCAAGGTTACTTCGAAAATTAAGTCAGTATGGAATAAGAGGTGTGGCTCATCAATGGGTTAAAACTTATTTAGAAAAAGGAAACAGTTTGTTCAGATAAAGGACCATAAATCAAAATTGGTAAATGGTGAATGGCCTGTATTTGATATAGCGCCTTCTAGAGTCCTGGGACCCCCCAAGGCGCTTTACAACACAACCAGTCATTCACCCATTCACACGCTGGTGGTGATGAGCTATGATGTAGCCACAGCTGCCCTGGGGCGCACTGAGTAATTTACAGTCCTAGTCCATATTAGATCTCACATTCAGCCTAGAGACGAGTCCGCGGGCAGCAACACCCCCCACCCCCATCGCTCTTCCAACGGGGAGGGCCAACGATTCGTAAAAATGCCAGCGCCGCATTTGGGTCCCAGTCCACCCCTGTCTAGAACACATCCTGTGTCGCCACTGCATTATTTTAGAATGGAAATTTAAGCTACCTTAAACTTAGTTGGAATTTATGTTTATGTTTATGTTCATTTCACAGAGGCTTTTATCCAAAGCGACGTACAATTTTTATAACCTGTAGGGCATGTTGTGATCTGTGGGGGAAACCGGAGTACCCGGAGGAAACCCACGCATGCATGGGGAGAACACGCAACTCCACGCAGAAAGGCAAGTTTTGAACCTGCGACCTTCGTGCTGCGAGGCAACAGTGCTAACCACTGCACCACCATGCAGGAATTTGATTTTTAAACATTTTCTCTCACTCATCAAATTGCTTTTGTAACAATTTCATCTCATGTTCTTGGGTAAAATAAAGAAACAGGCTAAAACACGTCTTTGGCACCAACAGGCAACTTCTGCCTACCTGAGGCTGTTGTGCTACTGTTGCAGGAGCAGAGCACCAGAAGGTCTGCAACACTGCTGGAAAAGTGTGACCTCATTATAAAGGTGTACACCCCACCCCCACCACAGGCCAGACTTGGCGCTCAGGTGTCTCTCATTCTGTTCTGATGCTGTGAAGCAACTTTTATTTTTGGGCCTATAAATGTTGAACTCTGTAACGACTGAAATGTAGCAAAGTACAGTACTTAAAAACACATTCTCAAGTAAAAGTACAGACATTAAAAACGACCATAAATATGCAAAAAGCTACTCAATAACAAAAGAGCATTTTAGCATTTTGTTTTGAAATAATTACAGGAAGTGTTTCTATTAACTATTGTAACTTTGTAAGTGCCGTTCCCTATTCTCAATATTAATATTCACAGGAGGAAAAAAATCTTAGGATTATTTTCCAGCTTCACCGACATGACGAGGACATTGTTTTACAGAACCAGAGTTGCGTTCTAGCTTTAACCACTGGAGGGCGTCAGTTCCTCCCTTTCGCTCATACAAACTCGAAGCTCTGTAGCTAGGGGGCATGTGCAGTAGCCATCACAACTAGCTAGGGGGCGTGTACAGTAGCCATGAGAACTAGCTAGGGGGCGTGTACAGTAGCCATGAGAACTAGCTAGGGGGCATGTGCAGTAGCCATCACAACTAGCTAGGGGGCGTGTACAGTAGCCATGAGAACTAGCTAGGAGGCGTGTGCAGTAGCCATCACAACTAGCAAGGAGGCGTGTGCAGTAACCATCACAACTAGCTAGGAGGCGTGTGCAGTAGCCATCACAACTAGCTAGGGGGCGTGTGCAGTAGCCATCACAACTAGCTAGGGGGCGTGTGCAGTAGCCATCACAACTAGCTAGGGGGCGTGTACAGTAGCCATGAGAACTAGCTAGGAGGCGTGTGCAGTAGCCATCACAACTAGCAAGGAGGCGTGTGCAGTAACCATCACAACTAGCTAGGAGGCGTGTGCAGTAGCCATCACAACTAGCTAGGGGGCATGTGCAGTAGCCATCACAACTAGCTAGGGGGCGTGTGCAGTAGCCATCACAACTAGCTAGGGGGCGTGTGCAGTAGCCATCACAACTGGCTAGGAGGCGTGTGCAGTAGCCATCACAACTGGCTAGGAGGCGTGTGCAGTAGCCATCACAACTAGCTAAGGGGCGTGTGCAGTAGCCATCACATCTAGCTAGGGGGCGTGTACAGTAGCCATCACAACTAGCTAGGAGGCGTGTGCAGTAGACATCACAACTAGCTAGGAGGCGTGTGCAGTAGCCATCACAACTAGCTAGGAGGCGTGTGCAGTAGCCATCACAAGTAGCTAGGAGGCGTGTGCAGTAGCCATCACAACTAGCTAGGAGGCGTGTGCAGTAGCCATCACAACTAGCTAGGGGGCGTGTGCAGTAGCCATCACAACTAGCAAGGAGGCGTGTGCAGTAGTCCTCACAACTAGGAAGGAGGCGTGTGCAGTAGCCATCACAACTAGCTAGGGGGCGTGTGCAGTAGCCATCACAACTAGCAAGGAGGCGTGTGCAGTAGCCATCACAACTAGCTAGGGGGCGTGTGCAGTAGCCATCACAACTAGCAAGGAGGCGTGTGCAGTAGCCATCACAACTAGCTAGGGGGCGTGTGCAGTAGCCATCACAACTAGCTAGGGGGCGTGTGCAGTAGTCCTCACAACTAGCAAGGAGGCGTGTGCAGTAGCCATCACAACTAGCTAGGGGGAGTGTGCAGTAGCCATCACAACTAGCTAGGGGGAGTGTGCAGTAGCCATCACAACTAGCTAGGGGGCGTGTGCAGTAGCCATCACAACTAGCAAGGAGGCGTGTGCAGTAGTCCTCACAACTAGGAAGGAGGCGTGTGCAGTAGCCATCACAACTAGCTAGGGGGCGTGTGCAGTAGCCATCACAACTAGCAAGGAGGCGTGTGCAGTAGCCATCACAACTAGCTAGGGGGCGTGTGCAGTAGCCATCACAACTAGCAAGGAGGCGTGTGCAGTGGCCATCACAACTAGCTAGGGGGCGTGTGCAGTAGCCATCACAACTAGCTAGGGGGCGTGTGCAGTAGCCATCACAACTAGCAAGGAGGCGTGTGCAGTAGCCATCACAACTAGCTAGGGGGCGTGTGCAGTAGCCATCACAACTAGCTAGGGGGCGTGTACAGTAGCCATCACAACTAGCTAGGGGGTGTGTGCAGTAGCCATCACAACTAGCTAGGAGGCGTGTGCAGTAGCCATCACAACTAGCTAGGGGGCGTGTGCAGTAGCCATCACAACTAGCTAGGGGGCGTGTGCAGTAGCCATCACAACTAGCTAGGGGGCGTGTGCAGTAGCCATCACAACTAGCTAGGGGGTGTGTGCAGTAGCCATCACAACTAGCTAGGAGGCGTGTGCAGTAGCCATCACAACTAGCTAGGGGGCGTGTGCAGTAGCCATCACAACTAGCTAGGGGTCGTGTGCAGTAGCCATCACAACTAGCTAGGGGGCGTGTGCAGTAGCCATCACAACTAGCTAGGGGGCGTGTGCAGTAGCCATCACAACTAGCTAGGGGTCGTGTGCAGTAGCCATCACAACTAGCTAGGGGGCGTGTGCAGTAGCCATCACAACTAGCTAGGGGGTGTGTGCAGTAGCCATCACAACTAGCTAGGGGGCGTGTGCAGTAGCCATCACAACTAGCTAGGAGGCGTGTGCAGTAGCCATCACAACCAAAGATATGATTTTAGATACACGTGTGTAGCAGATAGCTCAGCTTTTATCAGCGTGCTGAGACTTTGGGGGTGTGACGTATGAGACCACATAATCCAGATTATCTTTTTCTCATCCCAAAAAGAATTGAATCACTTTCATCACATAACTACAAGAAAAACAAGCTGTGAAACATTAGCATTTAGCTTGATCTTTCTACAGCCTAGTGTTATTGTTTCCATTTTGAGTAACTGAGGAACATATCATAGTAGTACATGTGGCATAGTGAAGTATAATGTTTACATAGAAATGTGTTTAATTTTACTTAAATCCACGAGAGAGGTTTACTAATAGAGCACAACTTCAAAGTTGTTCTAGTTGTAGATAATTTTCTGTTTTTCCTCCGACCGTCTAAACGTCTCACTGTAATGTGTCTAAACACACTTCTGTCTATTTAAAATTCGCATGTCCTGTGTGGTCAAATGTCACTGAAGAGTGATTTTTTTCTTTTCAGTGATTTTTAAATCTGACCTGAAAAGTTGGGTGAAAGAAAATGAGCTTTTATTATGACAGTTCAGACCGGAAGTAGTTTAGAAAATGCGTCCAACTTGATTCGGACCAGAGAAGAAGAAGAGGAGGAGAAGAGGAGGGAGACGGCGGGCGCTTGCCGTTACCGAGTCGTTGTTACATCCCGTTACCGCACGTGAGGGACGTTCAGGTGAAGTTGGTTTGAATTAAAACCGTTTTTGTGAGCACGCTGCCGCCCGGTGAACGGTAACGCTGTTTACGTTACGTTACCGTCAGGCAGAACTAGCCAGCCGTCATCTATTGTTCGCTCTGCCTCGCTGAGCTGTCGGTAGATGTGATGAATCACGTTTTGCTGTTGAGACCGACCCCGCCGACCTCCCGGTTAGAGCCGGTGCACCGGGATGCTAACGGGAGCTGAGGGGAAGCAGGTGGATGGCTCAGCTCCGGTTATGTCATCATACTTACTCCTCAGTTATTAATGCTTCATGTTCACATGTGGACCTTTAGCGTTTGTCCAGTACTCACCTGTGACTGATGCGGAGCTGCTTCCCGCGCGCTGATGCGGGACCATTTTACAATTTTCTCCTTGCAGGTGGGATAGTTTCCTCCAGAGGCTTCACCTCTTCTCTTCCAGCCATTGTTGTCCATCGAAGATCAGAAAGGAGGAGCCACCTCACAGCCTCCACCCAGGTGATGCTGAGCAGGGTCTCCATGGTGACGGATGCAGGCAGCATTAAACGCGACCTTCTGTCAGTGGCCTGAGCAGCAAGAGGAGCCTTTCAGACCGACCCAGCCTAACCAGCCCCCGCCGGTCTTCTGTGCATGAGCCGGCGATGGATCTCCTCTGGGTTCTCTCTGTGTCCATGCTGACTGCATGTGTGGCCATCCCCATGGACACGGCGGCAGGGAGCCACAGCCTGTTCACCTGTGAGCCCATCACCCTGCGCATGTGTCAGGGGCTCTCGTACAACTCCACCTTCATGCCCAACGTGCTGAACCACTACGACCAGCAGACGGCCGCTCTCGCCATGGAGGTACGCTACACTGCTAACACGTCACGTCCAAACGACGACAGGAGCGTTTAACTGGCGTCGTAAATGTCACAGATCATGCAGACGACTCCAGAGATCAGCTGCTCGTCATGTCGGTATTTAAAAAGCAGAGTCGACAGAGCCGTGCAGCATCTCTGTGCTTCCGTAAACCAGAATCAGAAACGGCACACGTACAGAACCATCAAATAAACTTTATTTAACCAAAAACATTCACGTTTAGAGCAGAACTAGAGCCTGCACCAGCTCTGCAGCGTGGTAGAAGCACACACACACCTGCTGTTAGCGAGTGTAGGCCAGGCCACGTTCCATACCCTGAAACAGAAACCGATGCAGGTGAGGCTGGAGAACATCCACCAGGTGAACGTGCTGCTTCTCCTTTAGGGTCCGCTGCCTGCAGACGCACCGGGCTGGGATCATGAACATATCCATATTTAATGTCATTTAGAGCAGATAAAATCGTTTTTGTGTTCTTTACCATAAGAATCTTACTTTAGCCCTAGAAGCTGGGCTGAACGAGTTTAGGAGAAGACTGAATTGTGATTTTTCAGCAGAAATTACGATTTCAGTTAAATTCACGATTTTCTGCAAACTAAGGTCCAGCGCTAGCCTGCCGAGCCGTCCTGCAGGTGAAGAGAAAAGATGGCCTAGATTATAATCTGGTCATTCACATGAATATTTACTCTCTCATCATACAATAAAAGCTGTTCATATTTTATCCCATTATTATTATTATTGATGTGTTTGTGAAGCAACGTGTGATTTTTCTCTAGAGCAGCTCTAGAAAAACACGTTCTGCTCCACAAATGCACGGAGAGGAAGTCTGCAGCTAGAAACAGATTTCCTGCGCTAGCGGCCGGCCGGCTGCACGTCGGACAGCTTTTCCTCTCTAACGTCCGCTCCGTGAGAGACGCACGCGGTCTGAACCGTAGTCTGAACGGACGTGTGCCGTCAGAAACATTAGAGAAGTTGAGCTTTCTGATCAACTAAAGTCGCGATTTCGGCCCAAAAACGATCGATGTTCAGCCCTCTTGCTGTAGCTCAGCCCCGACCGTGTGGACGTGTTAACGCGGTCTGCCGGGCCGGCGTGGGGCGCCACACAGCTGTTATCAGCGGGGGCTTGGCCTCTCGGAGCTGCAGGGACGCAGCACCAGGGGTCTTGGGTGGCGTATTTACTGAAAGGCTGATTGTCCACATCCGGTCAGGATTTGTGGGATCACCACCAAAGCTGTTTACATAACCGGATTTAAACCACGGCTGAGTCCGGGTTAGCTCGGACCGGTCCCGGTACCATCTGCATGTTTGGATCCGTTAACCGTCACTCTGCTGGCTTAATCCCTCCTTCTGTGTGAGCCGATCCTTTGTTGAGGCCAGTCTGGATTAACTTGTTTGATAACATGGGACTTGATGCTCTGATGGACCAACCTGCGTCTGTCACATGACCCGTTGCTCCTGTCCCTGTTTACCCTTTGACCTTGAGCCGCCCCGCCCACTCTGCCATCACAGGGAGACTCTGGATGTGCCGACCATCTGTGTCGTCCTCACTTGGCAGTGAGGGTGAGGTAAAGTCCAGGATGTTCCGTGACCTCTGACCTCGGTCTGCCTGCTGTAGCAGCGCTCGCTTCATCCAGACTTTAACCTGACTTAAAACTCACAGGTCCAATAATCCTAACCCGGCCGCACGGCGTGTCCCAGCACTTTGATTGGTCAGGGTTCACTACAGGTGTCTGAGGGCTCAGAAGCCTCCTGGTGACTCCGCTCCATCCGGTCCACGAAGGAACCCGAAACACACGAGGAGCAGGACGTCAAGAGAACTGACGGAGGTTTGAACAGGAATTAGCTCTGCTTAGCAGCCATGATGCTAGTGATGAAGGCCTGGCACAGCGGAGGAGTTCCTGCTGATTCTGTTCAGCCCGCCAGAACTCCTGTCTCTTCTTCATTCTGTCTCTGTGTGTGTGTGTGTGTGTGTGTGTGTGTGTGTGTGTGTGTGTGTGTGTGTTTGTGAGGACCGTTTATCACTTCAGTCCTCGCTGACCTATAAAAATGAGACAGACTACTTAAAGCGGCTGACATGAACGTGTTGCTGTTCTTTAAGCGGAGCTGTTAGAAAAGAGCAGAAGTCCAGTTAAGGTCCGGACTTTAGAGCAGCTGTTATGCTTTCTGCAGATTTCTAAACGGGTTGGTGTTGACCATCTTCCCTGTTGTCATCGGTGACCTCCTCATGACCTCACAGCTAAAACGGGAAGGGGCATTGAGAGCCTTGGGAACGGGGATGTTGTGCTGCGCTCACATCAGATGAAGCGTGGTGGATTCTGTCTGACAGGACAGGAAGTAGAATGGCTGAAAGCTCCGTATGCACACACACACACACATCTGCAGCAGACACACACATCTGCAGCACACACACACACACATCTGCAGCAGACACACACATCTGCAGCAGACACACACATCTGCAGCAGACACACACATCTGCAGCACACACACACACACATCTGCAGCAGACACACACATCTGCAGCAGACACACACATCTGCAGCAGACACACACATCTGCAGCACACACACACACACATCTGCAGCAGACACACACATCTGCAGCAGACACACACATCTGCAGCAGACACGCATGCATCTGCAGACACACACACATCTGCAGCACACACACACACACATCTGCAGCAGACACGCATGCATGCAGCTGTTGATGCACAGCTGGAAACCAGCTCTTGCGAGGAACACGTTCTGCATGCGGTGGTGTATTTAAACCATCTCGGTCTCGTTCATTTGCCAGAACCGTCTCACGTTTGTCTGACCTGTGGTAACCACCCGGGAGGTGTTGGAGCTACGCCTCTCTGAGACTCGTTATTCTCCACACCTGAATCTAAAACCCTGCTAGTCGTCTGAGATGCGACGACAGCTCTGGAAGCCCGTGGCAGTGAGGCTCCTGGGCGTGGCAGCTCCTCAGGTCTGACTGCTGAAGGTCAAACGTTCTTTTCAGATTTACTGTTTCTGGACAACTCTGGGGTTTTGCCTGGAAAGCTCCTGTAGTTTGCATTTATGTCTGTTTTTAGCACTTTTGCTGCCAGCTGACTCCAGACGTGTGGAAGCTCTCAGAGGCTGCAGGTGCCGTGGAGACTCTGCAGCAGTTTGGAGAACACGTTTGTTCTAACGAGAACCCTCTCAACCCTTCTGAGTTCCTCCCTGTTGGCTGTGGTTCTCCAACAGTCCCAGCTGACCGAGGTTGCTTGTTAACGTGGACGTTGGTTTGATGGGGAGAGGCTTGTTCCTGAGGGATGCGGGTCAGGGCCGGGCTAACTGGGTCTGTGCCCCTCTCCATGGCTGGCCCTCTGTGTTAGATTTTAATCTGCTTGGCCTCTTTCAGCCTCTTGTCTCAGGTTTACTGCTCGTCCAGATAACGCGGGTCGGGTTACAGCTGCTGTTGAGAGCCCAGAAGCTCCGCCCAGTCTGTGTGAGCGGGTCGGAACCGGAGCTGGAGGCTTCTGTTCAGCGCTGGCACCACATCCAGGAGTCTCATGTCATGTTATTGTGTTGATTAGTGAAGATGTATCCCAGCCACACACACACACATACACACACACACACACACACACACACACACACACACACACACACACACACACACACACACACACACACACACACACACACACGCACGCACGCACGCACACACACACACACACACACACACACACACACACACACACACACACACACACACACACACACACACACGCTGGCTGGTAAATCCTTCCCGGCGTGTCCTGGGCCATGAAAGAGTCTCTTGTTTTATTTAATGTCCATCATCGTGTTTATTGGCTGTGGAGTCGACGAGGAGCTGGCCTACAGCAGCCTGTGTGTGTGTGTGTGTGTGTGTGTGTGTGTGTGTGTGTGTGTGTGTGTGTGTGTGTGTGTGTGTGTGTGTGTGTGTGTGTGTGTGTGTTGGGGACACACACACACACACACACACACACACACACAGACTGTCAAAGCTCTTTAGGTTTTCAAACTCTTTTTTAGGAACCGTGTGACGCGGCTGATTGGTCGACCATTCTAACCGTCTCCCCCTCCTGAACCTCCTTTGTACTCCCCCTCCCCCCTCAGACAGGACTCACCCGTTGCCAAGGAAACGGTCCCAATTGTGCTGTTAACAAAAGCAGCAAGATCTTTTTTTACCTCCCAGGAGGTCCTCCTCTGCCCTGCTCCCTGACCTCCTCAAGCCTCCTCCCTGTTGGTGCATCTCTGGTTGCCATGGCGCCGAGTTTAGAAATGTGGAGCTTTGTAATGGCAGTGGGGGAGAATGGGGGAAGGAGAGGTGTTTATGAAAGAGGAAATCATCGCAGGGCAGTCGGCCATGTTGGAGCGTCTCAGCAGCAGCCTTCATTAAACCTGACGCGACCACTTATCTAGGCCGGGCTGCGTTGGTAATGGTGACGGGATTCAGAAGTGGGCGGGGTCAATCTGAGGTCAGGCCTGCTTTAAGTCCAGAAGAACACGCAGAAACCCACAGGATGCATGTTTATCCCAGTTCACTCCACCGCTGGTCCAACCCTGACCCTGACCCAGGTAGACGTGTGCAGCTCCATCAGGCTCTGCCTGGACCGTCCAGGACTAACGAACATGAGGGGGGGGGGGGTCCCAAACGGTCTCCTAATATGGTGAAAATGTCGACGTCTGGTCTGCTGATCCAGTCCTGACGTGGCTCTTCTCTGTGGTTAGAGTGCGACGGTGTCGGGCCTCGGGCTGCACCGAGGCAGGGTGGGGAGGAGAGTATAAAAATAGTTACTTCAGTAACTAGTGGCCTACATGTTTACTGAACCGTTTCCTGCAGAGTACACGTCATTGTGCTGCACGTGGGTAGCCTGCAGGAACCAGAGTGGAGCCCGAGAACCGAGCTGGTTCTGATGCATCGGGTCACGCACGCGCGGCTGGACCACACGCAGACACTAACTATAGAAAGTTTAGGCTGATTTAGTCTTTTTCATCGATCTGTAGTTCATCACAGTTGTGGGCTTTAAACCGGGTCTCAGGGTTCTATTAGAACTACATAAACACACACTCATCACGGGTCCTCTACCCGCACACCAGCCCGTTTCATGTCCTGCCGGGTGGCTCCACCTCAGCATCCTTCCACCCATCACCACTCACACACTAGCATCCTCCCACTCCGCTTCGCCCGCCCGCCCCAGCCCACGAGCCGTAGGAATGCGGACCTGATTGAGCACATGGGCGGTCTGTGGCCTGTGATGTCATGAGCGCTACTCCGAGCACATGGGCGGGACAGAAGAGTGCGGGGAAGTCCGGTGTCGCCATTATTACACTAAAGCGGCCTGAGCAGTCTCGCTTTTGGAGACCGACCGGGATCTGGCACCCTGCTTTGCTGTGTGTGTGTGCGTGCGTGTGTGTGCGTGCGTGTGCATGCATGTGTGTGTGTGTGTGTGCACGTGTGTGTGTGCGTGCGTGCGTGCGTGTGTGTGTGTGTGCATATGTGTGTGCGTGCGTGTGTGTGCGTGCGTGTGCATGCATGTGTGTGTGTGCACGTGTGTGTGTGTGTGTGTGTGTGCGTGCGTGCGTGCGTGTGTGTGTGTGTGTGTGTGTGTGTGTGTGTGTGTGTGCGTGCGTGTGTGTGTGTGTGTGTGTGCGTGCGTGTGTGTGCATGTGTGTGCGTGCGTGTGCATGCATGTGTGTGTGTGTGCACGTGTGTGTGTGTGTGTGTGTGTGTGCGTGCGTGCGTGTGTGTGTGTGTGTGTGTGTGTGTCCACAGCTATCAGTACGATAATGAATGGTGCGTGCAGGGACCCCGTGGGCTGATGGCTCCACTGATGACTTCGTGGACGTGTTAGGGTGACCTCCTAGAAGAGTCATGTGATTCTTTGTCTGTCCACCTGCAGCCGTTCCATCCCATGGTGAACCTGCGGTGCTCCCCAGAGCTGAGGATGTTCCTGTGTGCCCTCTACGCCCCGGTGTGCATGGAGTACGGCCGCGTGACTCTGCCCTGCCGCCGCCTGTGTCTGCAGGCTCGGAGCGACTGCTACAAGCTGATGGAGATGTTTGGTGTTGTGTGGCCAGAGGAGATGAACTGCGACAGGTTGGTACAGCAGCAGTCCTCCACCCTTCTGCTGGAGGGGGGACACAGCAGCCTGAGACATCTCCAAACCTCTGTAGAGTCAATCAGACCCAAAACCGTCATGAATCTAAACCCTGACCCACCGTAGAGCAGCCATGACGGCCCAGGAAGTCTACCAGACACACAACTGTGATAGGACCATGACGACTCAGGGGTACTGGGGCAACTATGTTCTGTTTGAAACAGACTAATTCCTGGAAAGGTGTCAGTTGACCCAGACCAGGTGATTATTGCTGTAAACCACAGGTGCACTGGTATGACTGGTTAGAGGTCCAGCTCTGGTTCTGGTTCTGCATGACTGTGCCGCCTAAGGCCAGGAGCACCTGAGCTACCACCGCTGTGGGGACAGGAGACATGTTTGCTGCTGACCCTGACCCTGACCAGATGTCTGTTATAGACGTCTCAACTGTTATAGATGTCTCAGCTGTTATAGACGTCTCAACTGTTATAGATGTCTCAACTGTTATAGATGTCTCAGCTGTTATAGATGTCTCAGCTGTTATAGATGTCTCAGCTGTTATAGACGTCTCAGCTGTTATAGATGTCTCAGCTGTTATAGATGTCTCAACTGTTATAGATGTCTCAGCTGTTATAGACGTCTCATTTGTTATAGATGTCTCAACTGTTATAGACGTCTCAGCTGTTATAGACGTCTCAGCTGTTATAGATGTCTCAACTGTTATAGATGTCTCAGCTGTTATAGATGTCTCAACTGTTATAGATGTCTCAGCTGTTATAGATGTCTCAGCTGTTATAGATGTCTCAGCTGTTATAGACGTCTCAGCTGTTATAGATGTCTCAGCTGTTATAGATGTCTCAACTGTTATAGATGTCTCAGCTGTTATAGACGTCTCATTTGTTATAGATGTCTCAACTGTTATAGACGTCTCAGCTGTTATAGACGTCTCAGCTGTTATAGATGTCTCAACTGTTATAGATGTCTCAACTGTTATAGATGTCTCAGCTGTTATAGATGTCTCAGCTGTTATAGACGTCTCAGCTGTTATAGATGTCTCAGCTGTTATAGATGTCTCAACTGTTATAGATGTCTCAGCTGTTATAGACGTCTCATTTGTTATAGATGTCTCAGCTGTTATAGATGTCTCAACTGTTATAGATGTCTCAACTGTTATAGATGTCTCAACTGTTATAGATGTCTCAGCTGTTATAGACGTCTCAGCTGTTATAGATGTCTCAACTGTTATAGATGTCTCAGCTGTTATAGATGTCTCAGCTGTTTTAGATGTCTCAACTGTTATAGATGTCTCAGCTGTTATAGATGTCTCAACTGTTATAGATGTCTCAGCTGTTTTAGATGTCTCAACTGTTATATATGTCTCAGCTGTTATAGATGTCTCAACTGTTATAGATGTCTCAACTGTTATAGATGTCTCAACTGTTATAGACGTCTCAGCTGTTATAGACGTCTCAACTGTTATAGATGTCTCAGCTGTTATAGATGTCTCAGCTGTTATAGATGTCTCAGCTGTTATAGATGTCTCAGCTGTTATAGATGTCTCAGCTGTTATAGACGTCTCAGCTGTTATAGACGTCTCAGCTGTTATAGATGTCTCAGCTGTTATAGATGTCTCATTTGTTATAGATGTCTCACCTGTTATAGACGTCTCAGCTGTTATAGACGTCTCAGCTGTTATAGACGTCTCAGCTGTTATAGATGTCTCAGCTGTTATAGACGTCTCAGCTGTTATAGACGTCTCAGCTGTTATAGATGTCTCAGCTGTTATAGACGTCTCAGCTGTTATAGACGTCTCAGCTGTTATAGATGTCTCAGCTGTTATAGACGTCTCAGCTGTTATAGCCGTCTCAACTGTTATAGATGTCTCAGCTGTTATAGACGTCTCAACTGTTATAGATGTCTCAACTGTTATAGATGTCTCAGCTGTTATAGATGTCTCAGCTGTTATAGATGTCTCAGCTGTTATAGACGTCTCAGCTGTTATAGATGTCTCAGCTGTTATAGATGTCTCAACTGTTATAGATGTCTCAGCTGTTATAGACGTCTCATTTGTTATAGATGTCTCAACTGTTATAGACGTCTCAGCTGTTATAGATGTCTCAACTGTTATAGATGTCTCAGCTGTTATAGATGTCTCAACTGTTATAGATGTCTCAGCTGTTATAGATGTCTCAGCTGTTATAGATGTCTCAGCTGTTATAGACGTCTCAGCTGTTATAGATGTCTCAGCTGTTATAGATGTCTCAACTGTTATAGATGTCTCAGCTGTTATAGACGTCTCATTTGTTATAGATGTCTCAACTGTTATAGACGTCTCAGCTGTTATAGACGTCTCAGCTGTTATAGATGTCTCAACTGTTATAGATGTCTCAACTGTTATAGATGTCTCAGCTGTTATAGATGTCTCAGCTGTTATAGACGTCTCAGCTGTTATAGATGTCTCAGCTGTTATAGATGTCTCAACTGTTATAGATGTCTCAGCTGTTATAGACGTCTCATTTGTTATAGATGTCTCAGCTGTTATAGATGTCTCAACTGTTATAGATGTCTCAACTGTTATAGATGTCTCAACTGTTATAGATGTCTCAGCTGTTATAGACGTCTCAGCTGTTATAGATGTCTCAACTGTTATAGATGTCTCAGCTGTTATAGATGTCTCAGCTGTTTTAGATGTCTCAACTGTTATAGATGTCTCAGCTGTTATAGATGTCTCAACTGTTATAGATGTCTCAGCTGTTTTAGATGTCTCAACTGTTATATATGTCTCAGCTGTTATAGATGTCTCAACTGTTATAGATGTCTCAACTGTTATAGATGTCTCAACTGTTATAGATGTCTCAGCTGTTATAGACGTCTCAGCTGTTATAGACGTCTCAGCTGTTATAGATGTCTCAGCTGTTATAGATGTCTCAGCTGTTATAGACGTCTCAGCTGTTATAGATGTCTCAACTGTTATAGATGTCTCAGCTGTTATAGATGTCTCAGCTGTTATAGATGTCTCAACTGTTATAGATGTCTCAACTGTTATAGATGTCTCAGCTGTTATAGACTTCTCAGCTGTTATAGACGTCTCAACTGTTATAGATGTCTCAGCTGTTATAGATGTCTCAACTGTTATAGACGTCTCAACTGTTATAGATGTCTCAACTGTTATAGATGTCTCAGCTGTTATAGATGTCTCAACTGTTATAGATGTCTCAACTGTTATAGATGTCTCAACTGTTATAGATGTCTCAGCTGTTATAGATGTCTCAGCTGTTATAGATGTCTCAGCTGTTATAGATGTCTCAACTGTTATAGATGTCTCAACTGTTATAGATGTCTCAGCTGTTATAGACGTCTCAACTGTTATAGATGTCTCAACTGTTATAGATGTCTCAGCTGTTATAGACGTCTCAGCTGTTATAGACGTCTCAGCTGTTATAGATGTCTCAGCTGTTATAGACGTCTCAACTGTTATAGATGTCTCAGCTGTTATAGATGTCTCAGCTGTTATAGATGTCTCAGCTGTTATAGATGTCTCAGCTGTTATAGACGTCTCAGCTGTTATAGACGTCTCAGCTGTTATAGATGTCTCAGCTGTTATAGATGTCTCATTTGTTATAGATGTCTCACCTGTTATAGACGTCTCAGCTGTTATAGACGTCTCAGCTGTTATAGACGTCTCAGCTGTTATAGATGTCTCAGCTGTTATAGACGTCTCAGCTGTTATAGACGTCTCAGCTGTTATAGATGTCTCAGCTGTTATAGACGTCTCAGCTGTTATAGACGTCTCAGCTGTTATAGATGTCTCAGCTGTTATAGACGTCTCAGCTGTTATAGATGTCTCAACTGTTATAGATGTCTCAGCTGTTATAGATGTCTCAGCTGTTATAGACGTCTCAACTGTTATAGATGTCTCAGCTGTTATAGATGTCTCAGCTGTTATAGATGTCTCAGCTGTTATAGACGTCTCAGCTGTTATAGATGTCTCAGCTGTTATAGATGTCTCAGCTGTTATAGATGTCTCATTTGTTATAGATGTCTCACCTGTTATAGACGTCTCAGCTGTTATAGACGTCTCAGCTGTTATAGACGTCTCAGCTGTTATAGACGTCTCAGCTGTTATAGACGTCTCAGCTGTTATAGATGTCTCAGCTGTTATAGACATCTCAGCTGTTATAGACGTCTCAGCTGTTATAGACGTTTCAGCTGTTATAGACGTATCAGCTGTTATAGATGTCTCAGCTGTTATAGACGTCTCAACTGTTATAGATGTCTCAGCTGTTTTAGATGTCTCAACTGTTATAGATGTCTCAGCTGTTATAGATGTCTCAGCTGTTATAGATGTCTCAGCTGTTATAGATGTCTCAGCTGTTATAGATGTCTCAGCTGTTATAGATGTCTCAGCTGTCATAGATGTCTCAACTGTTATAGATGTCTCAACTGTTATAGATGTCTCAGCTGTTATAGATGTCTCAACTGTTATAGATGTCTCAACTGTTATAGATGTCTCAGCTGTTATAGATGTCTCAACTGTTATAGATGTCTCAGCTGTTATAGATGTCTCAACTGTTATAGATGTCTCAACTGTTATAGATGTCTCAGCTGTTATAGATGTCTCAGCTGTTTTAGATGTCTCAATTGTTATATATGTCTCAGCTGTTATAGATGTCTCAGCTGTTATAGATGTCTCAACTGTTATAGACGTCTCAGCTGTTATAGATGTCTCAACTGTTATAGATGTCTCAGCTGTTATAGATGTCTCAACTGTTATAGATGTCTCAGCTGTTATAGATGTCTCAACTGTTATAGATGTCTCAGCTGTTATAGATGTCTCAACTGTTATAGATGTCTCAGCTGTTATAGATGTCTCAACTGTTATAGATGTCTCAGCTGTTATAGATGTCTCAACTGTTATAGATGTCTCAACTGTTATAGATGTCTCAGCTGTTATAGATGTCTCAGCTGTTATAGATGTCTCAGCTGTTATAGATGTCTCAGCTGTTATAGATGTCTCAGCTGTTATAGATGTCTCAGCTGTTATAGATGTCTCAGCTGTTATAGATGTCTCAATTGTTATATATGTCTCAGCTGTTATAGATGTCTCAGCTGTTATAGATGTCTCAACTGTTATAGACGTCTCAGCTGTTATAGATGTCTCAGCTGTTATAGATGTCTCAACTGTTATAGATGTCTCAGCTGTTATAGATGTCTCAGCTGTTATAGATGTCTCAGCTGTTATAGATGTCTCAACTGTTATAGACGTCTCAGCTGTTATAGATGTCTCAGCTGTTATAGACGTCTCAGCTGTTATAGATGTCTCAGCTGTTATAGATGTCTCAGCTGTTATAGATGTCTCAGCTGTTATAGATGTCTCAGCTGTTATAGACGTCTCAGCTGTTATAGACGTCTCAACTGTTATAGACGTCTCAGCTGTTATAGATGTCTCAGCTGTTATAGATGTCTCAGCTGTTATAGATGTCTCAGCTGTTATAGATGTCTCAACTGTTATAGATGTCTCAGCTGTTATAGATGTCTCAACTGTTATAGATGTCTCAGCTGTTATAGATGTCTCAGCTGTTATAGATGTCTCAGCTGTTATAGATGTCTCAGCTGTTATAGATGTCTCAGCTGTTATAGATGTCTCAGCTGTTATAGATGTCTCAACTGTTATAGACGTCTCAGCTGTTATAGATGTCTCAGCTGTTATAGACGTCTCAGCTGTTATAGATGTCTCAGCTGTTATAGATGTCTCAGCTGTTATAGATGTCTCAGCTGTTATAGATGTCTCAGCTGTTATAGACGTCTCAACTGTTATAGATGTCTCAGCTGTTATAGATGTCTCATTTGTTATAGATGTCTCACCTGTTATAGACGTCTCAGCTGTTATAGACGTCTCAGCTGTTATAGACGTCTCAGCTGTTATAGACGTCTCAGCTGTTATAGACGTCTCAGCTGTTATAGATGTCTCAGCTGTTATAGACGTCTCAGCTGTTATAGACGTCTCAGCTGTTATAGATGTCTCAGCTGTTATAGACGTCTCAGCTGTTATAGATGTCTCAACTGTTATAGATGTCTCAGCTGTTATAGATGTCTCAGCTGTTATAGACGTCTCAACTGTTATAGATGTCTCAGCTGTTATAGATGTCTCAGCTGTTATAGATGTCTCAGCTGTTATAGATGTCTCAGCTTTTATAGACGTCTCAGCTGTTATAGATGTCTCAGCTGTTATAGATGTCTCAGCTGTTATAGATGTCTCATTTGTTATAGATGTCTCACCTGTTATAGACGTCTCAGCTGTTATAGACGTCTCAGCTGTTATAGACGTCTCAGCTGTTATAGATGTCTCAGCTGTTATAGACGTCTCAGCTGTTATAGACGTCTCAGCTGTTATAGACGTCTCAGCTGTTATAGACGTCTCAGCTGTTATAGACGTTTCAGCTGTTATAGACGTATCAGCTGTTATAGATGTCTCAGCTGTTATAGACGTCTCAACTGTTATAGATGTCTCAGCTGTTTTAGATGTCTCAACTGTTATAGATGTCTCAGCTGTTATAGATGTCTCAGCTGTTATAGACGTCTCAGCTGTTATAGACGTCTCAACTGTTATAGACGTCTCAGCTGTTATAGATGTCTCAGCTGTTATAGATGTCTCAACTGTTATAGATGTCTCAGCTGTTATAGATGTCTCAACTTTTATAGATGTCTCAGCTGTTATAGATGTCTCAACTGTTATAGATGTCTCAGCTGTTATAGACGTCTCAGCTGTTATAGATGTCTCAGCTGTTATAGATGTCTCAGCTGTTATAGATGTCTCAGCTGTTATAGACGTCTCAACTGTTATAGATGTCTCAGCTGTTATAGATGTCTCAGCTGTTATAGATGTCTCAGCTGTTATAGATGTCTCAGCTGTTATAGACGTCTCAGCTGTTATAGATGTCTCAGCTGTTATAGATGTCTCAGCTGTTATAGATGTCTCATTTGTTATAGATGTCTCACCTGTTATAGACGTCTCAGCTGTTATAGACGTCTCAGCTGTTATAGACGTCTCAGCTGTTATAGATGTCTCAGCTGTTATAGACGTCTCAGCTGTTATAGACGTCTCAGCTGTTATAGACGTCTCAGCTGTTATAGACGTCTCAGCTGTTATAGACGTTTCAGCTGTTATAGACGTATCAGCTGTTATAGATGTCTCAGCTGTTATAGACGTCTCAACTGTTATAGATGTCTCAGCTGTTTTAGATGTCTCAACTGTTATAGATGTCTCAGCTGTTATAGATGTCTCAGCTGTTATAGATGTCTCAGCTGTTATAGATGTCTCAGCTGTTATAGATGTCTCAGCTGTCATAGATGTCTCAACTGTTATAGATGTCTCAACTGTTATAGATGTCTCAGCTGTTATAGATGTCTCAACTGTTATAGATGTCTCAACTGTTATAGATGTCTCAGCTGTTATAGATGTCTCAACTGTTATAGATGTCTCAGCTGTTATAGATGTCTCAACTGTTATAGATGTCTCAACTGTTATAGATGTCTCAGCTGTTATAGATGTCTCAGCTGTTTTAGATGTCTCAATTGTTATATATGTCTCAGCTGTTATAGATGTCTCAGCTGTTATAGATGTCTCAACTGTTATAGACGTCTCAGCTGTTATAGATGTCTCAGCTGTTATAGATGTCTCAACTGTTATAGATGTCTCAGCTGTTATAGATGTCTCAGCTGTTATAGATGTCTCAGCTGTTATAGATGTCTCAGCTGTTATAGATGTCTCAGCTGTTATAGATGTCTCAACTGTTATAGACGTCTCAGCTGTTATAGATGTCTCAGCTGTTATAGACGTCTCAGCTGTTATAGATGTCTCAGCTGTTATAGATGTCTCAGCTGTTATAGATGTCTCAGCTGTTATAGATGTCTCAGCTGTTATAGATGTCTCAGCTGTTATAGACGTCTCAGCTGTTATAGACGTCTCAACTGTTATAGACGTCTCAGCTGTTATAGATGTCTCAACTGTTATAGATGTCTCAGCTGTTATAGATGTCTCAACTTTTATAGATGTCTCAGCTGTTATAGATGTCTCAACTGTTATAGATGTCTCAGCTGTTATAGATGTCTCAGCTGTTATAGATGTCTCAGCTGTTATAGATGTCTCAGCTGTTATAGATGTCTCAGCTGTTATAGATGTCTCAGCTGTTATAGATGTCTCAACTGTTATAGACGTCTCAGCTGTTATAGATGTCTCAGCTGTTATAGACGTCTCAGCTGTTATAGATGTCTCAGCTGTTATAGATGTCTCAACTGTTATAGATGTCTCAGCTGTTATAGATGTCTCAGCTGTTATAGATGTCTCAGCTGTTATAGACGTCTCAACTGTTATAGATGTCTCAGCTGTTATAGATGTCTCATTTGTTATAGATGTCTCACCTGTTATAGACGTCTCAGCTGTTATAGACGTCTCAGCTGTTATAGACGTCTCAGCTGTTATAGATGTCTCAGCTGTTATAGACGTCTCAGCTGTTATAGACGTCTCAGCTGTTATAGATGTCTCAGCTGTTATAGACGTCTCAGCTGTTATAGACGTCTCAGCTGTTATAGATGTCTCAGCTGTTATAGATGTCTCAGCTGTTATAGACGTCTCAGCTGTTATAGATGTCTCAGCTGTTATAGATGTCTCAGCTGTTATAGATGTCTCAACTGTTATAGATGTCTCAACTGTTATAGATGTCTCAGCTGTTATAGATGTCTCAACTGTTATAGATGTCTCAGCTGTTATAGATGTCTCAACTGTTATAGATGTCTCAACTGTTATAGATGTCTCAGCTGTTATAGATGTCTCAGCTGTTTTAGATGTCTCAATTGTTATATATGTCTCAGCTGTTATAGACGTCTCAGCTGTTATAGATGTCTCAGCTGTTATAGACGTCTCAGCTGTTATAGATGTCTCAGCTGTTATAGATGTCTCAGCTGTTATAGATGTCTCAGCTGTTATAGATGTCTCAGCTGTTATAGATGTCTCAGCTGTTATAGATGTCTCAACTGTTATAGATGTCTCAACTGTTATAGATGTCTCAGCTGTTATAGATGTCTCAACTGTTATAGATGTCTCAGCTGTTATAGATGTCTCAACTGTTATAGATGTCTCAACTGTTATAGATGTCTCAGCTGTTATAGATGTCTCAGCTGTTTTAGATGTCTCAATTGTTATATATGTCTCAGCTGTTATAGATGTCTCAGCTGTTATAGATGTCTCAACTGTTATAGACGTCTCAGCTGTTATAGATGTCTCAGCTGTTATAGATGTCTCAACTGTTATAGATGTCTCAGCTGTTATAGATGTCTCAACTGTTATAGATGTCTCAGCTGTTATAGATGTCTCAACTGTTATAGATGTCTCAGCTGTTATAGATGTCTCAACTGTTATAGATGTCTCAGCTGTTATAGATGTCTCAACTGTTATAGATGTCTCAGCTGTTATAGATGTCTCAACTGTTATAGATGTCTCAACTGTTATAGATGTCTCAGCTGTTATAGATGTCTCAGCTGTTATAGATGTCTCAGCTGTTATAGATGTCTCAGCTGTTATAGATGTCTCAGCTGTTATAGATGTCTCAGCTGTTATAGATGTCTCAACTGTTATAGACGTCTCAGCTGTTATAGATGTCTCAGCTGTTATAGACGTCTCAGCTGTTATAGATGTCTCAGCTGTTATAGATGTCTCAGCTGTTATAGATGTCTCAGCTGTTATAGATGTCTCAGCTGTTATAGATGTCTCAGCTGTTATAGACGTCTCAACTGTTATAGACGTCTCAGATGTTATAGATGTCTCAGCTGTTATAGATGTCTCAACTGTTATAGATGTCTCAGCTGTTATAGATGTCTCAACTGTTATAGATGTCTCAGCTGTTATAGATGTCTCAACTGTTATAGATGTCTCAACTGTTATAGATGTCTCAGCTGTTATAGATGTCTCAGCTGTTATAGATGTCTCAGCTGTTATAGATGTCTCAGCTGTTATAGATGTCTCAGCTGTTATAGATGTCTCAGCTGTTATAGATGTCTCAACTGTTATAGACGTCTCAGCTGTTATAGATGTCTCAGCTGTTATAGACGTCTCAGCTGTTATAGATGTCTCAGCTGTTATAGATGTCTCAGCTGTTATAGATGTCTCAGCTGTTATAGATGTCTCAGCTGTTATAGATGTCTCAGCTGTTATAGACGTCTCAACTGTTATAGATGTCTCAGCTGTTATAGATGTCTCATTTGTTATAGACGTCTCACCTGTTATAGACGTCTCAGCTGTTATAGACGTCTCAGCTGTTATAGACGTCTCAGCTGTTATAGATGTCTCAGCTGTTATAGACGTCTCAGCTGTTATAGACGTCTCAGCTGTTATAGATGTCTCAGCTGTTATAGACGTCTCAGCTGTTATAGACGTCTCAGCTGTTATAGATGTCTCAGCTGTTATAGACGTCTCAGCTGTTATAGATGTCTCAACTGTTATAGATGTCTCAGCTGTTATAGATGTCTCAGCTGTTATAGACGTCTCAACTGTTATAGATGTCTCAGCTGTTATAGATGTCTCAGCTGTTATAGATGTCTCAGCTGTTATAGACGTCTCAGCTGTTATAGATGTCTCAGCTGTTATAGATGTCTCAGCTGTTATAGATGTCTCATTTGTTATAGATGTCTCACCTGTTATAGACGTCTCAGCTGTTATAGACGTCTCAGCTGTTATAGACGTCTCAGCTGTTATAGATGTCTCAGCTGTTATAGACGTCTCAGCTGTTATAGACGTCTCAGCTGTTATAGACATCTCAGCTGTTATAGACGTCTCAGCTGTTATAGACGTTTCAGCTGTTATAGACGTATCAGCTGTTATAGACGTCTCAGCTGTTATAGACGTCTCAACTGTTATAGATGTCTCAGCTGTTTTAGATGTCTCAACTGTTATAGATGTCTCAGCTGTTATAGATGTCTCAGCTGTTATAGATGTCTCAGCTGTTATAGATGTCTCAGCGGTTATAGATGTCTCAGCTGTTATAGATGTCTCAGCTGTCATAGATGTC